>NC_091131.1:156169834-156424834 GCF_040183065.1 Periplaneta americana | reverse complement strand
TCATGTTGTTTAGTGTCGATTTTATTGTGCTATTATTATTATTATTATTATTATTATTATTATTATTATTATTATTATTAGTATTATTAATATTATTATTTGTAATATGTTAGTATTCTGTTCTTTAACTTTTTGTTAAATTTTAACTGCTTGTATACTTTGTGACCTGGTAGAGTGTAAGAGAAGGCCCTACGGCCTTAACTCTGCCAGTATAAATAAAGAATTATTATTATTATTATTATTATTATTATTATTATTATTATTATTATTATTATTATTATTATTATTATTATATAGGTAAATTTGTCTTTCTTTCCGCAGTTTCCATTACGCGGCATTAAATGGCATTAATTTACCTTAATTAAAATAAATGAATGTATCAGATAAGATAAGTGGTAGCTGCAGAGGCCGGTGCTGGTCCTCGTCGGCCAGTGCCGCTCTAATTGAGAGAGCAGCGCAACTTTGCTAACTCCTGCCGTGCTCACCTCGTTGAACTTAAAAACTTGTCTTCTTTCCTGAAGTTTCCCTTGCGGAGATTAAGATAAGAGGTTTTGGAAGTGAAACTGTAGCTTGGCCTGCACGACGCTTCGCTTAACTGTTTGCTAAAAGCAACTGACAGACGAGGGCGAGACAAATAATTATGATCTTAGTTCGTGCAGCAGACACAGCAATGCTGTGATGTTCACTTGTTAAAAACGTTATTCTTTCGAAGCAGACTACTTTCAGTTTGAAGAAGGGTGAAGCTTTTGAAATTAGAATAGAAGAAACATTCTGAAATCGTCTGAAGAATCGATTTCCTTTGTAGCATTTCCGTTTCTTACTCTTTTTTATGTCACTTTGTTAAAGGAAATAAACTTGTGCCCGAAATCTTCACGTATAAGAAGTTAACTAGAATTGGTGTAATGTATACACTACAAGGCCACCGGCAATTTATAAGCTTCAAATACATAATACTGCGCATGCTCGTCCCGTCAAAGCCGTAGCTAACCAGGTCACGTGTCGTCTTATGAAAAGCAAATTTCATATAATCATAAATAATTGATTAAATGGCGATCTTACTCGTGTTAATTATGTAAGCATGTGCGGCATACAGCTGTTTCGGTGCTACTTGACACCATCCTCTGAGCTTCTGTGTCTCGACGTCATCTCAACTTCGCTGCAAGTTGTGTGGGTGCGTTCGTGTGATGAAGAGTTGAGTCAAATAGTGTGTGTGTTCTGAAATTGAGACGGTAGCCCGAGAGTGCAGTGTTATGATGATCGCTGGGCTAGTGTATGGAACCGGTGCCCATGCCGTATCAAGGTTGGAAAATGGAGAACTAAAATGAATAGCGTAATCCGGTCTAGCGAACCAGCGTCAAGGGATGGGGATCAGTTTCCTGTCCACATTTATCTCCTTACCTCTCCTGCGGGTAAATGGACATGAGGCTAGAAAGTTATGCCTTGGCTCTGTTACGACTATTGCGTAACGGATTATTATTATTATTATTATTATTATTATTATTATTATTATTACTACAGACCTATCTCGATCCTAAATAACTTTTCAAAAATTTTTGAAACCATTATTCACAGACATATATCGTTTTATGTGAAAAACAAGCTCAATTCTTCACAACATGGATTTACTAAAACTAAATCCACTGTCACTAACCTGGTCACATATCTAAATCAAATTGTACCAATCATTAAACGCAGGGACAAACTGATTCAATATATTTTGATTTCAGCAAAGCTTTTGATGTAGTTCCGCACTATATCCTTCTTCATAAGTTAGGACATATTAGCCTTCCTGTAAGCTACGTAAAGTGGTTCGAAAATTATTTAAGTAATAGAGTTTCATGTGTAAGACTGTTTAATATACACTCTTATTCTTATAATATAAATTGCGGAGTCCCGCAGGGATCTACTTTAGGACCTCTCCTATTTATTATATTCATTGATGATATATGTAAAAGAATAAGTTCTGACTGTTTATTATTTGCAGACGATTTAAAAATTTTTCGTACAATCAAAAGTAGTACTGACTGTCAGTCACTTCAATGTGACAATAATTCAATCGCTAAATGGTCGGAAGACAATGGTATGAAAATTAACGTATCCAAAACTAATGTAATAACCTTTTCTAGAAAAACTTCTTCACTGAAATTTAATTATTATCTAAATAATGTACTAATTAACAGAACGGATTGCGTAAAAGATTTGGGAATATTCTTTGACAGTAAATTGTATTTTCATAGTCACGTTGATTACAGTTACAATCACGCAATCAGAATGCTAGGAATAATACGGTCAATAACTTATTCTTTTTCCACGCCCGATTCTCTTTTAATGCTATACTATACATTGGTGCGATCGAAACTCGAATATGCATCTGTAGTTTGGAACTCGATTACAACTACGGACTCGGCTAAATTAGAAAATATACAAAGAAAATTTATATCCTTATGTTCATTCAGATTTCTGCCCATTAATTCCGGGTATAGTTATGAGAGAAAATGTGAATATTTTAATTGTCAAAATCTATATGCTAGACGCCATGAGCTAGATTATCTGTTCTTTTGTAAAGTCCTCAAAGGTGATATATCCTGTGACTCTTTCTTAAACAATATTACCTTACGTATTACAACAAAAGATATGAGAGCCCACAAACTTTTCTATATTAGAAATTCGAAATTTCTTTCACCAGTCTCCAGATGCATTAAAAATGCCAACATGCATGGCTGCGAATTCGATCCCTTCAATGTATAGACTTTGTTTGTTCTTGGCAACGATTTATCATTTATGTATTCTTTTAGGCATTATACTCAATTAACATTCTCTCATAGTATTCTTAGTTATCCATTCATCGTCATTATTGTAATTGTAATAATATTTATGTGTAATAATTATTTTTGTGTTATGTTTTTGTTATATTTGTGCTGAACTGTAATTGGCCACTGCCTGTTGTACAGCACATTAAATAAATACATAAATAAATACATAATTATTATTAGCAACAGTAACAAATATAAATGACACTCGGGAGAAAATTAAACGCAGAATCAGTATCGGAAATGCCTGTTATTATTCGGTTGAAAAGCTTTTGTTTTCTAGTCTGCTGTCAAAAAATCTGAAAGTTAGAATTTATAAAACAGTTATATTACCGGTTGTTCTGTATGGTTGTGAAACTTGGACTCTCACTTTGAGAGAGGAACAAAGATTAAGGGTGTTTGAGAATAAGGTTCTTAGGGAAATATTTGGGGCTAATAGGGATGAAGTTACAGGAGAATGGAGAAAGTTACACAACGCAGAACTTCACGCAATGTATTCTTCACCTGACATAATTAGGAACATTAAATCCAGACGTTTGAGATAGGCAGGGCATGTAGCACGTAGAGGCGAATCCAGAAATGCATGTAGAGTGTTAGTTGGGAGGCCGGAGGGAAAAAGACCTTTGGGGAGGCCGAGACGTGGATGGGAGGATAATATTAAAATGGATTTGAGGGAGATGGGATGTGATGATAGAGACTGGATTAATCTTGCACAGGATAGGGACCGATGGGGGGCTTATGTGAGGGCGGCAAAGCCATTTGTAAGTATTATTATTATTATTATTATTATTATTATTATTATTATTATTATTATTATCATCATCATCATCATCATCATCACTAGTGGTGGTGGTATCTACTAGCCAAAGCTGTAAATTCATACATTTCTACGTGACAGCTCTATCAGCTGATACCCATGTTTCTCAGTTTGAAAGTCACATTTTATTTGATTACTGCAGATTTTCCACTTGAAAAGTGGCTGAATGTTGTACATGTTATTAATTCCGATAATGTGCAATCAAATGAATTGCCTGTGAAACAATATTTATATCGCTACCGTTTATAGATAGTCAGAAGTAGTAGGAGTAGAAAATATATATATATATATATATATATATATATATATATATATATATATATATATATATGGACATCATTTTATTTTTACTTCAATTTTTATTGTACCTGAGATTTTTAATGTACTTCACTCCCACCCCTTCTACTAATGAAGTTTCAACTGTTCTCCAGAGAGAATCAAGGCCGCATATAGTAAACAGCACTGAGTTATTGAGTATAGTACGTTCCAGAAATATGTTCGAGTTTTCCAGTGACGAAAGAACTTTCAATATTGAATCATATTTTCGCACAGGTACTGTCCGTTTGCCTACGTCGCATCCCGATTTCCCCCACCTGCTTCAGCACGCCCCTCTGTAAAAGCAGGGCTGTCTTAGCTCTTTTCTGAAAACATTAATTTCTGTTAGGAATATTACGTAATATTATACAACTGTTTAAAATAATTGAAATAAAAGGGCCTCGTTAAGTAACTAACTGTCACGTGATTTCCCTCCTTTCTACAATCCTGCGACATAACCACTTGGACGGACAGTAGATAGCATGTCTGAATAATTTTATCTGTGCGGGCCGGGCAGAAGTGAAGATTGAATTTACAGTACGTAAGGTACTCTTTTATAGAGTAGGTACAGAATTATTTCAACATGAGTTACTAGTACGAAGGACGAAACTGGCAATTGAAATTAGATGCAATAGTCTATAGTGCGACAATATGCACAAAAGAACTGAAGCCTGTATCGAAATGAACGGCCACCATTTTCAAAAATGTGTTTAAATATCCATATTATGATTATTTTTCAATTGAACTTCATTCTCTATATTGTACGCTAATATGCTGTAGACAGTATAATATACACTGCATAATGAATACGTTCGCATGAATAGCTCACTTCGTGAGTAAAAACACTTATTCTTAATACAGTACTGCATTTTGATTAAACAAAAACCTAATGAAAATTATCGAACTCAAAATCGCGATATTTCCTAGTTTACGTAAATCGATGAACTACTTTTCTTCCCTCCTATACCTAGTAAAGTGATTTGTTTGTGTTTTACGCCGGTATCATCGAACACCAGTCGTGGAAGGAGATAGCGAACGGTGTTTCCGGTTCTCTAAAGGTTTAGCCAGGTTAATATTAAAAATGTTAGTAAAAATAAAATGATATCCCTGTATATGTGTGTATATATATATATATATATATATATATATATATATCGGTCCTATGTGCTTGCCGTCCACTCTTAAGGCCACTAGTAGGATTTAGACGATAGGACCATAAGAGAAATGAAGATATACGTCAAGAACTGAATATTGAGAGTATAACAACTATAATTGAAAAATATAGAAATGATTGGTACGACCATATAACGAGAATGCCCAACGATAGGATATCTTTTAGAACACTCCTGCGCAAGGTTTGTGCTCTCCGAGTCGGCTCACAGCTCATGAGCGGAATGCAGATATTAGCTGCGCTCTGTATAAGGGTGGACTGGAAGAAGGGGTGATCTCGTACAAAATACACAAAAGGAAGTACTATTACGAGTGTTTATGAAATGAATTCCCGTTCAGTGTTTGCAACACTATCTTGGACTATTATTAATTCATAAAGAAATATTTATTTTACAGAAGTAATAGAAATCAATAGCTACCTAATGTACAATATCATTTTGTTATATTTTTATTTATCAGTACATCAAAACGAGGTTTTATATTGTTGGTAGCTGAAAGGAACAGTAGCCTACTGATCGTAATGAAACATCAGTTACAGATGTTCGATGTATGCCTTTATTAAAGTTGATTATAGAAAACAATTGCTCACAAATATAAATGTTGAGCCAAACATAGCAATCATTTTCACCGCCAGCCTGTGTAGTCGTGGATATCATTGCTAATGTTTAGTCTTGTGAAACTCAACCAGGCTAAAATATTATTCAAACGATCTTTAGCCCTTACGTCACATTGAAGATCAATAAATTCGAGCTGTAAATCGTTAAATGTTATGTACCGTGTTTTAGATTCCTCCATACTGTACTCTAGCAGTAGGTAAGCAACGTGAAACAGTTACTGAGAATAGGTCTACACACTGCAGTCCACTAGATAGCTGAGTGGTTGTTTCCCCTCTCCTCTAACTATACGTCATTCTGACGTATCTTCCTCTCCGTTTCGGCGAGCAGTAAACACCACTCTCCTGCTCCGAAGGAGCGCGCGCGCTCTCAACGAGCGCTGTTTGTGCAGGTATGTTTTAGAACATGGTGTTACAGACCTACACGAAGAAGACGAGTGGGAAGACCAAGAGACGTTGGAGAGACCAGTTTGACCGACAAAAATCTGGAGGCGAAACAGGTCATCGGCCTAAACCTTGAAGTTGTTGATGATAATGATGATGATAATTAATTTCTGTTAGAGGCTAAGTGACTGCGCCCCACAATAATAATAGTAAGCGCAATATTAACTTATTAACACTCGAACATAATTAGGAACATTAAATCCAAACACTTGAGATGAGCAGGGCATGTTGCACATATGGGCGAATCCAGAAATTCTTATGGAGTGTTAGTTGGGAGGCCAGAGGGGAAAAGACCTTTGGAGAGGCCGAGAAGTAGGTAGGAGGATAATATTAAAATGCATTTGAGGGAGGTGGCTCTGATTGTAAGGACTGGATTAATCTTGCTCAGAATAGAGACCGATTGCGGGCTTATGTGAGGGCGGCAATGAACCTCAGGGTTCTTTAAAAGCCACAAGTAACACTTAAACATACGAAAAAGTATAAATCAGTAGAATGGATGGACTCATAATATCCTGCCTTACTTACTTAGTTACTGGCTTTTAAGGAACCCGGAGGTTCATTGCCGCCCTCACATAAGCCCGCCATCGGTCCCTATCCTTAGCAAGATTAATCCATTCTCTATCATCATATCCCACCTCCCTCAAATCCATTTTAATATTATCTTCCCATCTACGTCTCGGCCTCCGTAAAGGTCTTTTCCCTCCGACCTCCCAACTAACACTCTATATGCATTTCTGGATTCGCCCATACGTGCTACATGCCCTGCCCATCTCAAACGTCTGGATTTAATGTTCCTATTGCTGTGGTCGTGCCAGAGAATCAATCCCATTCCGAGGCTTATTTGAAGGATTCGTAACAAGCTGTTTTTTTACTGTGATGCGTTGTTAGCCCTTCGCCCAACTCCCAAGCTGGAGGACCACTGCTGCCAAGAAGAAAATTTGAAGTGTAATAGGCTAATCCAGTAGCTTGGACTGATTATCTGGTTTGGCTTTTTTCCGAGGGTTTCCCCAACTGTAAATGAATGTGAAATAATCACATGACTAATCCTGGATCTCATCACGCCGAATACCATCTCTCTTAGCTCCAGTTCCAACGATGGTGATTATAGCGTTAGTTGATACATCGTCGTTGGATAAACTGCTGAGTAAAAATAACTCGGCCTGTACAGAGACACACATAAGTTATAAAGAAGTCTATTTTAAGAGGTATAGAAGGATCAAAGTAGCCCTACAATAATTTATTTTGTGACGTTCCAATAATAGGAGATCAAGAGATACAGGTAATGAAACAGCTGTCTTATATGTAGATCGGCGAAGCAGAGCTCGTAATATCTGAGATACAGGTGTACACAGTTGATACGCTGAAGAAGGAATCCATTGGTAAAGGAGCTAAAATGAATTTCGAGGGAGAGAGACAGGAGTTTGTCATAAAAGTGTCAGAACTCACACCGATGCTCAGTAAACACGGTTCAGAATATTTTACGTCACACGAGTGACAGATTTTAAATTCATACATGCTATCACCGTAAAATGTGTATTAACATGGACAGTAAAGTTCTGAATGCTTAGTAAAATGCATTTTCTTTGTAAGGAACATGGATATTCTAATACATATGCGTCCGCCACCACTATGGCGTAGTGGTCAGCATGTCCGGCAACGAAACTAGCGGATCCGGGATCGAAACCTGGTTGGAACAAATTGTTTGGCTGGGTCTTCTCCTGGGGTTTCCCTAAACCAATTCGAAGCAAATGCTTTGCAATTTTCGGCGTTGCATTTAGTACCGTTGGTTTGCATATAGATGGCATCGCGTTGATGAGGCTGCAAAACTCTCGAGGATAGAAGAAGTATACTAAGGTTGGATAAAAAATAATGACAACAGTTCGATACTTCTGGCATAGCTTTATTCACAGGGGTCCAACATTTACATACCTTCTATATAGTCGCCACCCCTTATTTATTACCTTTTGCCAAATGTTTGGAAGGCGTCGTACACCATCAGCGCGTCCATCTTTGTTGATGTTCCATATTGACCGCCCTATAGCACGGATAAGTTCATTTCTGGTATTGCACCGGGTCCCTCGCAGTGGTTCTTTCACTTTGGTGAAAAGATCATAATCGCATGGACTCATCGGGTGAGTACGGTGGATGTTCCAGAATGTCCTATTGCCAGCGGCGCAAGAGGTCCTTGACAGCAGCAGCGGTGTGACTCCTTGCATTATCATGAAGAATGATGGGGTTCTGTACCACCAAGTGTCGTCGTTTTCTCCTGAGCGCTGGACGAAGGTGGTGCTGCAGGAACCTGCAGTAGTAGTCCGCGTTTACCGTCTGCCTTGGAGGTACAGCGTGGTGCAGTATTACCCCATCAATGTCATACGCCACAATGAACATCACCTTCACAGCACTTTGTGTAGGGTGGACTTTCTTCGGACGAGAAGAACCTGGATGCTTCCATTCATTTTATCGTTTCAAATTTGGTTGGTCGTATGAGCGAGCTCAGGTTTCGTCCATAGCGATTCGTCCAAGAAAGTCGTCATCTTTCCTTTGGTACCGGTCCATAGCGGTGCCATTGTTAAACCTCGGAAATTTCATGGGGTATCCAACGCCCTGTAATAATAATAATAATAATGGTGATGATGATGAAGTTAATAATGATATTAATAGTAATAAAAATAAAATAATAATAATAATAATAATAATAATAATAATAATAATAATATTATTATTATTTTTTATTATTATTATTGTTTTTCTATCGCTTGTTTTCTCTAGTTCTGTAGTTACGCCCTTGAAAAGTTGAAGTATTTATTTTATAAGAATGAGAAAATCGATTATTTACGTTCAAAAGATAAACACAACATATTCTAAACACTTAACGGAATTTGAAAACGAACATCCTATTTGGCACAATACTAGCAATCACGACACCCCCACTACTATCCATACACTATCCCAAAACGAAACATGCAGCAAGACGCCGCTCCGCGTCGGAATCACACGCAAAATCTCATTGCTGTACGTTTCAAATGAGTAGCGAATTACGCAACAGCCAATGGACATTAACATTAATGCCTCCTTAAGGCCTATTCACAATGAAAATTAAACATAACCGTAACATAAACACAGAAGTTTGCGCCCAGGTTACCAAATGGGATCATTCACAATGATTAACATAAACACTGACATTAACATTACCGTTAGACGTTAACATGAAACAGGGCTTCTAAACTTCTCATAGGTTGCATTAGTATCGAGCTTGTTGGCGAGGGATCGACGGGGAAAGGAGAGCGATTCTGACGTCACAAGATAGCTGAGCGCGCCAAAGCTCAAATGCTTCAAAGCAGTATCTCGTATTTCTTCTTGTTTATGTTGTTTTGAATGCATTATGCCAGGTCAAAGATGTGCTGTTGCGGTATGCAACAATTCTGACAATAAAAATAAAGAGTTGTCTTTCTTTACCATTCCTAAAGATTTAGGAATTAGAAAAAAAAATAGGTAATTGCGTGCAAAAACAGGATAAATTCAATCCTGATACAAGCAGAGTATACTCTGATCATTTTAAAGATGACGATTTTGTTCTTGATTTTCGAGCAGCTTTAATGAAAATAAAGCCGAAACGACCTAGAATGTTAAAGCCTACAGGTAAGTTTAAATAAATCACGTAGGCTTATATTAGCAGCCTACATTAATACCAGCTTTGCATAATAATGTTACCGGTAATCTTCAAATTATTTTCTTTCTTTTGTAATCTTTCCTGGGTCATGCATTACTTAAAATTAACAAAATAATCAAGCTACATACTTATACCAACAGTCGCATACCAAAGGGGTGGAGGGTTAGCGACTGATGCCAGTTGTAATCTTTTTTCAACAATAATCTTACTAGAGGTTTTGATTTATCTAGAGAAAATCAAAACTCGAGTGGGATTTAATTGACTATTACACGATTAGGAGAAAGTATATAAAGATTAGAAGGAACAAAGTACTCCAATACAATAAAATATTAATTGGCTTACGAAAATACAACTGTCTTCAAATGTATTATTGTACCATCTCAACATTACGCTAGATGGCAGTAGTGTTTTATGATTATCTTTTCTTGTTATCAGTTGTGCCAACTATGAAATCTTCATTGAACTCTGTGGACGGTTACTAGTCAAGAAGGCTTTGTTCATTCAGTTTCATTTTTATTAAAACAGTTGCATTCCACTTCAATCATCCGGATCCCAGTAATCAACGTCACTTGAGAGATGATTTTCAATAAATCTTAGTATTAAACAATCTCTGATAAGTGACTATCCATAATATCATGTAGCAGAAGCTGTAAGAAACTTAACCCAAATAATATAAACAAGTGTTAGAAAAGTTTTAATTAGGGATGATGAAATAAACAAGAAACGTTTTAATTAACGATGATGAAATAAAAAATAAACATGAATAATTTTAAAAGAGACAATTATTGAAATTATAATTTTCAAATTTGAATGTTTTAGTGGTTGGTGGTTCAGTTGATGTTATATTGGACGTGTGCGTAAAAGAAGTGAACTCGTTGATGTACATGGTGTATCCCTCAACTTATTCAGGATTTCCGAATGGTGCTCTTCATATACATCTTTATTAATTCTTGTTCTTGAATGGCAATGCGAGTCATATTTGAAAGTGCTGTGCATCGACTGGAGTGGTTTGTAATTTTCTGTTTTTTGACGTCCAGACCAGTGCAGTTTGAAATGTTGGCAAACAACAAAACAAATGCTAGGGTAGTGATAAAAATAAACAAATGCTAGGGACGCGATAAAATTAAACAAATTCTAGGGACGCGATAAAATTGTGCGATAAGCAGCCATGATTGGTTGAAAGACGTCCTTTCGTACAGTTTTATTGGTCAAAAGTAGTGTGACGTAGTAAAAGTGTAATAGTCACTACAATTCTCATTATAGGTTGATTTTATGTTATATAAGAACGACAAGACGACCTCAGAACGGCAACACTTATTTGTTGTCACTAGAACGGAAAAGTACATTGAAATAAATAAATAAATAAATAAATAAATAAATAAATAAATAAATAAATAAATAAATCCGTGGTGCAACAGCCGATGAAGTGCCATGACCGACCAGCCGCTGATCCCACTTCCACATGCCTCAGCAGATGTGAACGATCATCCAACCGGAAGGAAGATGTGCGGTTAACACAATGATCCTCCCAGCCGTTATACCTGGCTCGCGGAACCGGATTTTTCTACCTATTGTAGCTCCTCAAATTCATGACGATGCAGTGTGGGCACCGGTCCCATACAGTATTCAGAATTTAATGAGAAAATTCCTTCCCCATGAGGACTCGAAATTAGCACTTACTAATACGAGTCGTAGGCATCACAGCGCTACGGCGCGGTACATTGAAGTACTGAATAAGCAAATAGCCTTACAAATAGTTGCTTTCTTCCTTCCCTTACAACCTGAAGACCCTCACTTGTATTCTTCACTCAGTATTCTCATCACTTATCAGCTTATCAAATAAAAGTTGTAAGTCGTCTAACCATTGATGGCTGTGTTAGTACAGACTCCAAAACATCATCATTGTCATGTTTGTCTTGCCGTGAGAGTAGTAATTAAGAAATAAGAGCTGGCGAATATCATATTTTGAGAACTTTACTAATCTGATTTAAATTCTCACATCACTATTAGGTCCACATGATATGATGAAAGCCTTTCATTTTAAAATAATTACTGTTGGCTGAGGAAAACATCATAACAGTTACGTTATATGATTCGTGATTTCTCTTCTTCGTTATATCTGTGGACTCCTCACTTTATTTTCCATAACGCATTCACAATCACACCTCAATGAGCACCCGTACTGATCTGTGTTACTGAAACAAAAGCTGATCTGCTACTATAGGTACTGTACAGCCCTGTCGCGTTCCCCTCCAAGCCGATTCGCTCCCTCCAGGTAGGGGAGTAGGAACTGCACGTTGCACAGAGACCAGTGCATAATGTGCGCGACTGCACGATGTGCAGGGTTTTGACATGCCTGCTTTAGAGCATGTTTCTTTCATATTCACATAATGAGTGAAGAAAAGTTGTCTAGAAAAGGGTGAATTAACAGTTAATTTTATTTAAATATAGACCAATATTATAAGTTCCAAAATAATTATGATAGTTCAGTAAAATAGTCGTACAAAATTGCATACGACAAAGAGTTCGGTCGTACCTCGTATAATTAGTGAAAAGTCGTAATCGCAACCTAGTAAGGAAGAAAAAATTCTTGTCAGAGGAGTGTCGCGCTGTGTTACCACCCTGTTCGCTAGGGTGGGCGCAGCGCTTCTTGCAAGTCCGCCAACTACGTCGACTGTTGCCTGTTGCCACCCGCCCGCCTCCAGCTTCCAGTGTTACTGTCGTCTGTTACCCTAGATCATATGTATAACAGATATTTGGGGATTATTGTCACGTTTACTACGCTGCCATGTAGTACATAAGGAGTGACGTCACAATACCCATTTGAATTGCCTTAGCGACTGTGCTGCCATCTCGTGTTCGTTTACAGCGGACGGGTGGCGATCCTGGCGGTAGTTCTCTTCAAAGTGCTGTTACCATCCGTGATGTTCGAAGTTATTATCTTCGCCTTCCAGCTTCCAGTGCATTGACCCTCGCCCAGCGATTTCTAGTGGTAAACTTCACCTCCCGACAGTGGGAGACTATAAATACCGCACGACACAACTCTGACATTACAATATATTGTACAGTTCGCGCTTATATAGTGATGTTAGGCTACGCGTACCATACGCAAGAGATTAAAAAAGATAAATTGTTGAAAATTGTTTGGTATATATATAATACATTTCTTTCATATTGTTACCTAGCTTATATATTTCTCTATCAAACGAGACTGATTTAAATTGTTATCTATCAATATAGTGTGAGGAGAAACTAAGACCATAACAGGTCACTCGGCCTATTTCCATTGTAGCGAAATCAAATGCATTCCTAACGTTGTGACATAACTGTAAATCAGGCATTCGCGGTAAATATTAAAATATTGATAAATTCCCGATGTTACACATAATATGTCACAAGGGGCATTATAGGGTTAATTTAATTTTAAAATAATAATAATATTAATTATTATTATTATTATTAATGCCGCAGAGATGAAGGAAACAATAATAGGCTTAACCTCGAAACCCGCTATTACGGAAAAGTTTTGGCGAACTCCTTGACATATTTTGCGAATCCCCTAGGGATTCGCGAGCCACAGATTGGGAAACGATGCTCTAGAAAAATAGTCGCTGCGTCGTTTACAGCACCGCGCAGGTTCAAGGAATCTCAGCTCTGGTTATCAGTTACCTATTCGTATGTCAGAAAGAATAGTTTAAATACATGTAGAAAAAGACGTACAATCGGTGTAATATTATTTTTAAAGTAACACAGGTTGTTTGTCTTCACTTGTCCATCTTACGTCATGAATGTTTTTCTTCCAGGAGTAGAAAATTACTGATAAGTTTTAGAAGATTAGATTTAATGAAAAAAAGTGTCGATTATTTTTATTTATAGGCCTACAATATCAACATTGTATTCACTTCATTTTGAAGAGTGTAGGACTGTGTTTATGAATGCTGTGGGGAAAAAACGTTTGTGGCATATTATACTTACAATTTGGCACCTCTCATGCACAACCTTACACCTGAAAGAATGTTCACAAATTGAGCATAATGACAATGCAAATATTTTCGAAATAGTCATTCAATTGATTTACTACTTCGGTGGACTTTGTTAGACTAGTGTCATTAATTTCAATAGCAAGATTCAGATGGCGTTTTCTTGTTTATTTATTATTTGCCATACTGCTCTGATTTTATCTGAAGACATAATGAGAGAGTCGTTGTGAAATTCGTATTGATTTTACAGCTCCAATAAAGGTACAATTTCCTTGTTAATTGTTACTAAAATTTCTTAATCAAAATTGTGTAGGCTATTCATTTGTTCGCACGTAAGTCTCATTAGCATGTAAATGTATCGTATTAGTAGGGTAAATTAAAAGTAGACATAAGTGTGGAAACTGGAAATGTATTGCAAATTGATGTAAACTTACCATAAAAACAATATCACCCCTATTTGTGACTTAAAATAATAAAAAATGCTGGTATTCAAGAGATGGAAAAAAAGCGAACTTAAAAAAAATATTCAGTGCATCTCGTATGGGTTAAATCTCATTTTTCACTATTCTGCTTACGTCAGCGGTCGAGTTTACACCAATTTATGGTATGGAAATTAGTTAATTTCTGAGAAAATAGTGTGGAGTACGGCACGCGATAAGATCTGCCCTAAAAAGTATTGTCCCCCACTAAGCTATCAATTGAAGCAGAATTGCTGGGCAAATTTCGACGTTAGACCTCGGACTCATTTCGCCATAATTAATTCACGTATCACCATCATCATCATCATCATCATCATCCATACTATAGTCTGAGTTAAGTTCACGGTACGACGTGCTGTACTTGTATAAGAGCTCGACCGTTCGGCTAACCAATCATTCACAGAATAGAAGCCTCAGGCCTTTAAGTTCCTCCTCTGTACAAGAAAAAAAGGTAAAACTAAAATGACGTCCTTGTTTTTTGAGGCTACTAATTTTGACTTTTCTCACAGGAAATACGTACAGAATTCAAATGAGGTATAAATAAATTTAAGAATAAATTGAATTTGTCATCCAGAGGCCTGTTTCACAATGTTTACAATCTTTGTAAATTGTAAACTTTGCTTGTAAATTGTAAACTTCTGTTTCACAATCTTTGTTTGTAATCTTGAACTTTACAAAGAAAATCAAATCTTTACAAATTAAATTTTGCTCACTTTACAAGTATTCTGTTTCACAATGAACTGTAATTTTACAAACGTGTAAACTTTACTTGTAAAATTATCACATTTTGTACAATAATTCTGAGATTTGTAAAATTTGATATTGCAACAAATTATGTTGCTAAATAGAAATGGAAGTGGTGCAAGATATTCCTAAAGCCTGGTTAAATCATTCCTTAAATGGTTTCTATGATCGAGTGACACATTGTAAAGCAGCTGAGGGCTACCAATTTGAAGGTGAGCTAGCTTTGTTTTGTTTTTGTTAAGGAAGGAGTATTTTATTATTTTAACTTAGCAACACTGAATTTGTACAGAAGTATCGAGTATGGATACTTTTTGAAAAGCTCTTAATGAGCACTATTCAAAAATAGAAATATATATTGGGCGTTCCATTTAAAATAAGAGAGTTAGAGTTACTTCCGATTAAACCGGAAGTAGAAAAAACTCGGTAATACCATTATTGAGTTCTTAGCATATGGTTACCCTCACATACCAAGTTTCATATCACTGAACGGTATGCTTCAAAAGTTTTTTAGGTGGTGCGTTTATTATTTTAAAATTCGATACACTTTTCTGTTTTCTTGACTTAGTAACACTGAATATGTACAGAAGTATCAAGTGTGGGTAATTTTTGAAAAGCTCTTAATGAGTACTATTCAAAAATAAAATAATATATTGGATGTTCCATTTAAAATAAGAGAGTTGAGGTTACTTCCGGTTAAACCGGAAGTAGAAAAACTCGGTAATACCATTATTGAGTTCTTAGTATATGGCTATCCTGACATATCAAGTTTCATGTCACTGAACCTTATGCTTCAAAAGTTATTTAGGTGGTGCGGGACTTTGAACTAACTCTGTGTGTATCTAACTCATTGTGAAGCGAAGCTTATATCTCAAGGAGTCGTTATATGTGAAACTTAATTTTCCGAATGAAAACGAATAATTTTACGCGCCTTTCCCAAATTCAAGACTTTTCAAGACATCACTTAAGCCAGCGGCGTAGCTCAGTCGGCTGAGGCACCTGCCTGCCGATCCGGAGTTGCGCTCGGGCGTGGGTTCGATTCATGTTTGGGCTGGTTACCTGGTTAGGTTTTTTTCCGAGGATTTCCCCGACCGTAAGACGAATGTGAGGTAATCTATGGCGAATCCTCGACCTCATGTCGCCAAATACCATCTCGCTATCATCAATCCCATCGACGCTAAGTAATCTAGTAGTTGATACAGCGTCTTTAAATAACCAAGAAAAAAAATAGCATGACTCCCTACATGGAACACACAACGAAACAATTTGGTGTAACATTGCACGAGCATAGGTACCAGGGTGCTGCATTGGAGTTAAATCGCTCGCTTGAACTCGGTCGAGTGTCACACCCTCGAGTGAGATACGATCGGTCGTGATAACGCTTGTAATAAATAGAAACACAGTACAAGTTCATCTCACCGACATGTCTTATCTTGTATGGAAGGCGACAGATAAGATACACATATGCTTTGCTCACATGGTAAAAATAAGGCTTTATTTTCTGCGTTTATGACAAACGTTTAATGGAACAGTCAATGGAACGTACCAAAACAGAAACATGAAGTTCTAAATAAAATGGTATGAAAAACTTCGATATACAGTTATTATTGCCAATTAATAATTATTCAATATTTGATTTACCACATATATAATATGATAGGTCCATACATAGTGTTCCGCCTATATACTGCGACAATGTAGAAACGTTTTACAAAATATTATTGATATAGCAGTACATTAATAACAATATTAGTACAGAGATAACGTCACAGAAAATATAATAAATCGAATAATCATGCTGCACAACTGTTACAGCCGCAAAGATTGATACATTAATTATTAGAGATTATTATTATGATTATTATTATTACTAGAAAACTTGATACAGTTCTTGCATTATCGTGATTGTGTTCTCCGTTTATAATAATTACATTTACATCCAATAACATCTATCAGATGCGGCAAAAACAAAATCACTCCTGTGTGGAAAATAAAAAAAAAAAACATTTACCTACAACATTTATATTACATTTTAAAGCAAGTTTTGTAGTTGTACTATGGAGAGGTTAGTTAAACCCTGCAATAGTAATATACGTTACAAGAGCGGTATGTTGACGTTTTCATGTTCGAGGAAAAGATTAAAAAAGCGAAACGTAGTTGAGCTTTTTTAATTTCCGAGAACATGAAAACAAACATACCGCTCGTGTATCGTACATTATTTTGTGCGAAGATCGTTTATTACATACCTGAAAGACGAATTTCTAATTAGTTGCATTGAAATCTCCATCTTGGTTTCTGTTTAATGACGGCAACTTTAGAAAAGAAAAATATCTGTACTCCAGCAGGCCGTGATATACGTCTGTCTTTTTCCCCCCAGTTTATAAATGCGAACTTAAAACAAACGGTAAGGTTATGTAATGATTTATTTTTCATTTTAATATTTTAATAATATTATTTATATAACATATTGCAGTAATAACATCGGCATCTGGAGTCTTGTTGATTTTTTCACGACTTCCTTGATGTTACTTGTATCAGGAATACAATAGCTTTCGTGGAATAGTAAACTTTACTTAATATTTGCAAATATTTAAAAACAATAATTAACAGTGCAATTTAGGTGAAATTGCAGTGGTAAGTTTCCAATTTATAATTATTACTATGTTAAACGTCTCTAAAGATAATATGTTAAAAGCCTAAAGCAGTAAAATGAATGTCGCGCTTAAGCGGTAAGAAGAGGGAAATTGTTATGTGTGTTACGTTGGGAATACTGAATGTGGTATTTCACACTTACCGCGTATTGGTTCTGCGCGGAAAACAAGCAAATACGCACGATCTCGCACAAAGGTTTGAAATGATAAACATCTATGATGTTACTATACAGTTCATCACTGTAACAAGAACGAATGTCTAACGCTCGGCTTATACTATTCGAGGATTTATCGCTCGTGACAATTTTACCCAACATGCATGTGCACTACCTATCGGATTAAGCCATGAACTACTTGGCGCTCGAGCGGAAACGTCCGATGCAGACCTCTGATAGGTACAGTACATGTAGGCCTACCACAATTTTGTAAAGGCGAGAAACGACTTGGTGTCATTTGATTATTAGAAATGGTTAGATTTGGTAGAAGGGCTTGCTCCGCAGTCTATTTAAAAGATGTTCACATCTGAGCGCACGTTCCTGCAATCTTTTAATTGCGACATAGGGTAATGTAAAGCAGCGCTTCAGAGTGGTCTGTGGTTGAAGTTCGACATATAGCATGGTGAATGAATTCGTGAAACGATATTTCCAATACATACCAGTTCCAATTTGAATACGAAATGACATATCGAACACTGACGCACAATGTTGAGAAAAGACGGAAGTAATTGGACAAAATCTCTCTTCCACGACACATTCATACACCATTGAAATGCTGACTGGAAGTTCGCACAAAGAGTATTAATATGCCTTGAGGAAGTTGGTGGGAGATTAAAAACATGAAATATGTCAAAGAAAGTTCCCCCCCCCCCACTACTTGTGATAAAATGTCTACCAGCCTGCCTCGTTATTCTTTGAATGCAATTCCTTCGGGTATAACTACAGAGCAAGCCTCCCTTTCCAGACAGACGCCATTTTCCAGAAAGAGTTCCGCGAAGAGGACGCTATTCTCCAAACTAAAACCCTTTCTCCAAAAACGACAAAGTACTGCCAGCTATTGTACGTGTGCTCTTTCCGCTAGAGCACATTATTTGCTAGATGCTTCGACGAGTCTGCACAATTGATAGTCAGTTTGAAAACATATTTCTTTGCACAGTCAGTCGAGTGCTTACTCCTATTCCATGCTACGATATACATTACCGAGCATTCGGCAGGCCCGTGGTTCGATTCCCAAACCGATCAACTTGACTTGACTGTGGTTTTTTCGTGGTTTTCCACAGTTACTTAGGCAAAATACCGGGTTGGAATTTCCATTGCCACGGTCCATTTCCCTTCCCCTCTCGTGTAGAAAAAGAATTTAGATTTCATGTCATTCATCTTCTTCATGTCCAGGTCAAGACGCATGTCTTCGTGCGCTTAGTGGGGAGGGGCGTCCTCTCCGCAACCGTTCCCGGGTTCCCAGCCTTCCGCAATATTTCTGCCAGAATTCCTTCCTTAAGAGCAATTCCAAGGGCGCTTCGACACCTTGGAAGGGCCGTTGTAATGGATCCTGTGCTGTTTTGTCACCTTGGCGGTATGAACTTATCGCGGGAGGGTAAGGGGTCCTCATTGGGTGCGCGGGTGAGGGCTCACATGCTTCCAATGGGCTAGTACACCTCATCCTCATTCACTCCATAAATTCGGGGTACACAATAGGCCTCAGTATGGCCGACGTGCAAAGGGTCGTCCCTTATCTAATCGACATGAATATCGTACTCGAAGACAAATGTCTATTTTCGCATTAATTGAGCCTAAATGTCATACAAGTGCAGCTCTTATACATGGTGCTAGTTTCGGCCCAAGACTTTATAATAAAATTACAAACCATTTTTCGAATTTGAAATATTTTAAAATTGAAGCTTTTAAAAAATAAATTTATAAAATTATTCATGATATATAATATTAACAAATGTATTTTTTTACTTTTTATTTCTGTCGACTATATTCATGTTTTTATTGAATATCACTGGCCTCTGTCTGATTGTCAATTTATATTAAATGTGTATTTTTCTCTCTCTTTGTCTTTCTTCTTCGTCGTCGTCTTCTTCTTCTTCTTCTTCTTCTTCTTCTCTTTTTTTGCTCTTGTGTGTTATTTATTGGTTTGAATTAAGTTAGTTATTGTATTTAGTAAACTGTCTTGTAAATTTTATGTTATGTTAATGACCAACACCACACCGTACACGAGACTGGTTGTTACGGTAGTGGCTAGAAACATTTTTGTTTTATAATTTTAATTTGTATTCATTAGCTAGCTAGTTAAATAAATAAATAAATAAGTAAATAAGTAAATAAATAAATAAATAAGTAAATAAGTAAGTAAATAAGTAAGTAAGTAAATAAGTAAGTAAGTAAATAAGTAAGTAAGTAAATAAGTAAGTAAATAAGTAAGTAAATAAAAAGTAATTAAATAAATAAGTACATAAATAAGTAAATAAATAAGTAAGTAAGTAAGTAAGTAAATAAATAAGTAAGTAAATAAATAAGTAAGTAAATAAATAAGTAAATAAGTAAGTAAATAAATAAGTAAATAAATAAATGAATGAATGAATAACCCGTCACCGTCACCTAGCCTAACCTACGTTATACATTACAGACTTCAAGATATTTATCGCAACAGTAGACATTTAAGTTTAAAACCATCTTTGAAACTATTTCACAGTAACATCTAGCTCTGAAGCTGTGGTTGTGGCTGTAGGACTCATTTCATCAATTTGCACTTTCTGCGGAAGGAGTCTTCGTTGTCAGCACTATTACAGAGCAATAGTACTTTCCACTTAGTGCGCCATATTTTCAGTGTTTACATTTTGATAATTATATACATATATTTATGCATATCGGTACTTTTTTGTCAGTAATTTTTTTGCTTAGTTATTTAACGACGTTGTATCAACTACTGGATTGTTTAGCGTCGATGAAATTGGTGATAGCGAGATGGTATCTGGTGACATGAGGCTAAGAACTCGCAATGTGATTACCCGACATTCGCCTAATAGTTGAGAAAACCTCGGAAAAAATCCATATAGGTAAGCAACTTAAGCGGGAATGAAAACCACGCCCGAGCGGATCAGTAGGTAAACGCGCTACTGCCTGAGATGCGCCAGTAGAAAAATTCCAGTTCGAATGCAGGTAACAAAATCGTGACTCTTACTTGTTGACGTGTTGAAATGTCTTGCCCAAGTATGTGTGTTACAGAAGAGTCTGTAACTTCTACTTGAATTTGTAGCTATTATATTTGAACATTCCAAAGCGGAGTAAATAGGAAGAAATTGTGGCGCACACAAGATGCTATGCAATAAATTGTAAGTGCAATCTATTGCTCCATTTTTTCAGCTACAGTAGAAATTGGGTAGTTCAACATTAGATAATTAGAATAAATATTTATTTTGCTTGAAATTACTAACTGAAGTAATGTTAAAATTTCACAATTAATTCGAATTTTGAAAGCTTAAATTTGAATAATTCGAGGCTATGACTTCATTGATTTCAACGAAATTATTGTCCAGTCTGAATTTTAGAGGAAGTCCGAAATCGTTTCGTGGTAATTTCGGTTATTGCTGAACCCAAGAATTCAAATTCCATTCTTAAACTTGATAGTGATTGACAGTTAGTGGAACAGAAGAAGTCGTTTCACAATATCGAAACATGAAGGATACAGTGTACAAGCTTAACTCTAGCAGAGAAGGTTGAAGTCTTTTCTTCTATTAGTAGCCTAATTTTTTTGCGAAAACATGACAGTGTTTAAGGTGAAGTAGGGCGTACATACTGCATCTGAACATCAACATGAATTGTAAATTATATTGCATAGGCTGTTCCTCTTCAAGGTGAGACAGCTTAGGGCTTAGAACATCAGCTTTTGTACAGCTGTCAAAAAAAAAAAAAAGTGGCCGCACTCGTGAACAGCGAATATTTTCAAAGTCCACTTCGGGTCGCGGCGATGTTACACGATGCATGTGCTTGTACAAGCAGTTCCGGAACTATGAAAGTGTTCCATATCTGCGCCTCGTAGACCAGCGGTAGAGTGCTTGTTTAATGATTCAAAGGTTGTGGGTTCGGGCCTTCTTCAAGTTTTCATTTTATTTTTTAATCGTTCTTTAGCGATGTAAATGATATTCAAATTATCATTTATATTCAGTTATCGTTCTTTATGAATATCACGTTATTTATATTTTGTTATCGTTCTTTAGAGATATGAATAAAATTCAAGTCATCATTTGTATTCTGTTATCGTTTTATAACGATATGAATAATAATAATAATAATAATTATTATTATTATTGTATCTCCAATGGGGGTTAGCCCTATTTTACATATGTATGTTAGGGCTATAGTTTTATACACAAAAAAGATAAGCGTAAAGAGAAATGGAAAAGAAAATTAAATTAGCTTACGCGATGTAAACAAAACATAAATAATCCGTAAATTAGGCATTGCGATTGCAAAACAAATATCAGGTATCAATTTGAAACATACAAAAACATTAACAACACACATACGTAACACTTCTATAACACAAATATGCAGCTTTCCGTACCATACATCATACATTAATACACAATAGTCACACAAACACAATCAAACTATAATTACGACATTGCGACGACATCAAGCATCCCATAACTGACTCACATACATAACAAATCAAGCATCCGTTACAACACATACATTTCAACATAGTAACCACACTTTTAAAAGTTACAAATTTGGCTCCAAGAAGAATAAATAGGATACTGTTACTAATTACTATTCTTCTACAATTTCTTAAATACATCTGTAATAAATCTGTGAAATTCCGATATGAATAATATTCACGTTTTTTATATTCTGTTATCGTTCTTTAGCGATATAAATAATATTCAAGTTATCATTTATATTCTGTTTTCCTTCATTAGCATTATGAAATAATATTCAAGTTATTTATATTGTTATTGTTCTTTCGCAATATAAATAATCTGTATTTTATGTAAGTAATTATTATAACACAAATAACCATCTTTCTTTGTAAAATAGGTTATTTTATTTAGATAATTAAATACGTATTATATAATATCTTATATTAATTAAACAAACCGATATTTATCATTTATATTGTGTTATCGTTCTTTAGTAATACTGTATAAATAACATTTAAGTTATTTATATTGTAATCGTTCTTCAGCGATATAAATAACATAAATTTAATATTAGGTTTGGAAAAATCCAGTTGCATAATACTGGTATGAGTTTTTCTTTTTGTATTATTACATTATACTATCTTGAACCACAATAAAATGAAAAGGAGTAACGAGGAATTGAACCTGAGATGTTGACATATAAATTCCGCCGTTCGTCCGCTGAGCTACGAGCGCAAAAGTGTGGAAACATTTTCGGAAAAATTGGCCCAATCACACTCTAAGATTTTCTGATGATTCGTAGAAGCTAGTCCAGGATGCGGGGGGCAAAGGCTAATTGAGATTTCCCGTTCTCTGATCAGGTCAAACATCCTGATAGAACTAATATTTAACCCTTGCCGTGCCTTTCGGTGAAGTCCGGAGGGCCCAATTAGTCAAATCCACTCTCCTCATCTCCACGCTTGGGCCCCCTGGAATCTAATAAAATGCGAAAGAGATAGTGGTGTGCGGAAAGCAACGGGATGTTACCGCATTTAGGCCTATCCTTCCCAAGAAAAACTGCAAACATGAACAAAGGAAGCTTTTAATAGAAGAAGGATCTTCTGCGGACCTCTGGAAAAAGAACTAAGGAAGCGACTAGTGAAGTGCTTTGTGTGGAGTGTGGCATTGTATGGGGAAGGAACATGGACATTACGACGAAATGAAGAGAAACGAATTGAAGCATTTGAAATGTGGATGTGGTGAAGAACGGTGCGTGTGAAGTGGACAGACAGAATAAGAAATAAAATTGTGTTTGAAAAAGTGAGTGAAGAAAGAATGATGCTGAAACTGATTAGAAAGAGAAAAAGGAATTGGTTGGGTCTCTGGTTGAAAGGAATAATAGACGACATTAGGATATGTGGATCATATGCGGAGACTAAGAGGAAGGCAGAAAATAGGAAAGATTGGAAATTGCTGGGTTTGCAATGAAAGACCTGCCCATGGACAGAACACTTAAGTATGTATGTTCAGAATGCCTAGAATATCGTGTCTAAGAACAGTCGCTATTTGCAAAGACTAGTCAGTTCCATGCCCATTCGACTGCAAGGTGATCGAGATAAGAGGAAGATAGACTAAATATTGAATTATGGCTTTTTGTTTTGTTTTTTGAACGCTTAATTATTTGAATGTTTTAAGGCCGACGCCAGTAAATTAGTTTTGT
Organism: Periplaneta americana; assembly: GCF_040183065.1. Taxonomy (NCBI): domain Eukaryota; kingdom Metazoa; phylum Arthropoda; class Insecta; order Blattodea; family Blattidae; genus Periplaneta; species Periplaneta americana. The sequence goes on along the minus strand of NC_091131.1, from coordinate 156,400,800 downwards.
TTATGCCACGAAAGATATTTCATTGAGAATAAAATCTTTTTTCTTTCAATTTGCAAACACAATATCATAATGATAAAGTCATGGCATAATATATTAATGAACCTGATGTTAATTACTAAAATAATCGTAAAAGAGAAAGGAGCCATTATGTATAGTTTGTCTCTCTCAAAAACAGAACAAAAAAGAACATAAAAAGCACGAGGTTGCAGTCGAACGGCGGACCTCATGAATAAGAGGTCGGAACGCTACCATTACGCTATCGAATAACATACAGTAAACTTCAATTATAACTGTAGATATCAGGCAACGTGGTCCAACAACATGTAACATCGCCTGTCTCCGAATTGTAGCGAAGATACCCGAAGGGAACTTTGTATCAGGAGAGCGGCCACATTTTCTTTTGACAGCTGTACATTATGACGCGAAATGACGAAGGTATTACGCGGATAATACTGACTGTTGAATTATATATTGTTAATAAGTTAGGTAAGGGTATATGATATAATGTGTTTTGTATGTACCACTTGCATGTTAATCTATGTGTTTATAGAGAGTGATTAGATTTTAATTGGAGGTGAGGGCAGAGAGACTTACAAAGTAGAACTGGTTGTGCAAAGCACGTGCGGTCAAAAGACCCGTGCACTGGATTTGTGGAAAAATTCTGTTAGTGTAACACAGGCATATCAAAACCCTGCACATTGTGCAGTCGCGCACATTGTGCAACTGTCTCTGTGCGATGTGCACTCTCTATTCCCCTACCTGGAGGGAGTGAATCGCCTTGGAGGGGAACACGACAGGGCTATACAATACCTGCAGCAGCTTTTGTTTCAGTAATACAGTTTCACTACGAGTGCCGATTTGGCTGTGTCTGTGAATGAGTTATGATAAATAAAGTGAGGAGTTCACAGATAACGGAGAAGAGAAATTACGAATCATATAACATAATTGTTATAAAGTTTTCCTCAGCCAACAATAATAATTATTTTAAAATAAAAAGCTTTCATCAGCCTATGTCGAGGTAATACTGTTGTGAGGTGACAATTTAGATCAGATTAGTAAAGTTCTCAAAATATGACATTACCAGCGCTTATTTCTTAATCAGTACTCTCACGGCAAAACGTACTTGACAATGGCGTTGTTTTGGAGTCTGTACTAACACAGCCATCAAAGATTAGACGACTTACGACTTTCATTTCATAAACTGGTAAGTGATGAGAATATAGTGAGGAATACATGTGAGGCTCTTGAGGTTGTAAGGAGAGAAGAAAACAACTATTTGCAAGGCGGAAAAATTTTCTGGAAAAATATTTAATGGCACATTTTCCATCTCACGTCACAATATTAATTCAATATACTTGTATTAATAAATCTTTAAATCTGACATAAAGAGAATATCGTCGCTTCATAGCTTGTGAACTACACTTTTAATTTCTTTGAGTAACGCTCCCAACTTTTCAATACTTGCTTTCAACGTTTTCAAATTTTCTAAATTTAAATTCTAAGCTTAATTTATATTTATTAATATTAATATTAATATTAATTTATATTGACATACAGCAAAGAAATGATTTGAGTATAAAAACTTCACAATGTCCTACTGTATGTAATTAATTGGGAGTATAATATTTTCTTCAACATTTGTGCACCAATGGTCACAGTAAATAATAATGCTTGACGAACAGTGAAAGAGTAGGGTCTATTACTTTAAAATAATTAGTACCTACTACGTAAAATGAAATACTTTTTCGTTTCTTGTTGTTTCCAAATTACTGCAATTTTTTTTTCTTCAAATACTGTATAAAAATCATATTAATAAATTATGCTTTACAAACCACTACTTTGTGAAGTATAACTGAGTAAGCCTAAAGTTTCTTGTATTACAATTGTCACATATAGACACTGATAATAACTGTGTTTTTTCCTTCTGCTAAAGTGTGTTTATAATGTCCAAATGTCTATTTAATTCAACCCTAGAAGCGCAGAATAGATTATTGTACACCCCTTCAGCTAAGAACTGGTAAGAGTAACTCTTGATTGATGCAACGTGCACAGACCGGCGATCCGCGCACATAACTGCACATTTAAAGTCTGATTTCTGAAATGCCTGGTGTAACATATCTATTTGTATGTATAATTGCTCAATAAATCCATATCTGTCAGTGTGTATGTCTGTTCACTCATTAGGCCTACTATATACGAGTGTATAATTGCTTTATTGATATTAATTTTCTAAATATGATGATGATGATGATAATAATAATAATAATAATAATAATAATAATAATAATAATAATAATAATAATATTTTGCCGATTAATTCCAATTTTGGATATTTCTATTTCTTTTTTGTTTTCCTTAGAGTTGAAATTAAAAAGATTCCACTGTATTTAATTAGCGATCTGAAAATTGAAGTTCCCCTTTAAAGTAACCTCAGAAGATCTTGATCTCCAATGTTGACTTTGGAAAACTGCAATATCTGAAAAAAAAAAAGAAAAAAGAAAATTGTAAATTGTTTTATTTATCGACGCCCTAGCGTGCATTCGTGGATGCTGGTGGATATGCTGTCTCCCTATCCCTTGTGCACGACGAAGCATATTTCCTTACCCATTTCAGCGAGTGCTGACGACCACTGCTCTAGAGATTGTTTTTCATCTATTTTATGTCACCTTTAAGAATACAGTAGCTATGTCCATACGGAGGTCCTTATGGTAGTTAATTTGTTCTTTCCACTCGTTATTATTTATTTATTTATTTATTTATTTACTTATTTACTTACTTCCTTACTTACTTAGTTACTTACGTAGTTACTTATTTACTTACTTAGTTACTTACTTAGTTACTTACTTATTTACTTACTTACTTATTTACTTATTTATTTATATACTTACTTATTTACTTACTTATTTACTTACTTAGTTACTTTCTTTGTTACTTATTTACTTACTTACTTATTTACTTACTGATTTACTCACTTATTTACTTACTTACTTATTTACTTACTTACTTATTTACTTATTTATTTATTCATTTATATACTTACTTATTTACTTACTTACTTATTTACTTACTTATTTACTTACTTACTTATTTACTTACTTACTTATTTACTTATTTATTTATTTATATACTTACTTATTTACTTACTTACTTATTTACTTACTTATTTACTTACTTATTTACTTACTTATTTACTTACTTATTTACTTACTTATTTACTTACTTACTTATTTACTTACTTACTTATTTACTTACTTATTTACTTACTTACTTAGTTACTTACTTACTTAGTTACTTATTTATTTGTTTGTTTGTTTGTTTGTTTGTTTGTTTGTTTCTTTATTTATTTATTTATTTATTTATTTATTTATTTATTTACTTACTTATTTATTTACTTACTTATTTATTTATTTCTTTATTTATTTATTTATTTACTTACTTATTTATTTATTTACTTACTTATTTATTTATTTACTTATTTATTTATTTATTTACTTATTTACTTATTTATTTATTTACTTATTTATTTATTTATTTATTTATTTATTTATTAATTTATTAATTTATTAATTAATTAATTTGTTTGTTTGTTTGTTTGCTTGCTTGCTTGCTTGTTTGTTTGTTTGTTTGTTTGTTTGTTTGTTTGTTTGTTTGTTTATTTATTTATTTGACAACAGCCATTGGCCAATAAAAGTCCAGCACAGTGATACAATTAATACAATAAAATGAACAACTATGATACAGATTAAATAATTGAGATAACAACAAAATGAAGAACATAGATTACTATGATTAATTTACAAGAAATAATACTATAAAATTGTATGGAAAAGAGTTGATTCTTAAAAAAGTAATAGCAATTTGTGTATAAGGATTAATGCAAAGAATATTAGGAAAGACATTGCCTATTCTAATACTTCTATACATTGAATGGATCGAAATCGCCTACATGTAAGTTAGCATTTTTAATACATCTGGAGATCGGTGAGGAAGATTTAGAATTTCTAATATAGAAGAGTTTGTGGTGTCTCATGTCCATAGGAATACGAAGTGTGACTGTTTAAGACACCTTTAAGGACCTTACATAAGAATAAGTAATCGTGATCATGACGTCCAGCATACAAGCTTCGACATTTAAAGTGCTCGCATTTTTTATCATAGTTATACCCGGAGTTAATAGGCAGAAATCTGTAGGAACATAATTAAATAAATTTCCTTTGAATATTTTCCAGTTTTGCCGAATCCGTAGCTACTAGTAATAGAATTCCAAACTACAGATGCATATTCGAGTTTCGATCTCACTAATGTATAGTATAGTACTAAAAGAGAGTCAGGTGTTGAAAAAGAATAGGTAATTGACCGAATTAATAATAATAATAATAATAATAATAATAATAATAATAATAATAATAATAATAATAATAATAATAATAATATGCAGATAACGTGAATATGTTAGGATAAATACACAAACGATTAGGGAAAACACGGAAATTTTACTTGAAGCAAGTAAAGCGATCGGTTTGGAAGTAAATCCCGAAAAGACGAAGTATATGATTATGTCTCGTAACCAGAATATTGTACGAAATGGAAATATAAAAATTGGAGATTTATCCTTCGAAGAGGTGGAAAAATTCAAATACCTTGGAGCAACAGTAACAAATATAAATGATACTCGGGAGGAAATTAAACGCAGAATAAATATGGGAAATGCGTGTTATTATTCGGTTGAGAAGCTCTTATCATCCAGTCTGCTGTCCAAAAATCTGAAAGTTAGAATTTATAAAACAGTTATATTCTTCTGTATGGTTGTGAAACTTGGACTCTCACTCTGAGAGAGGAACATAGGTTAAGGGTGTTTGAGAATAAGGTGCTTAGGAAAATATTTGGGGCTAAGCGGGATGAAGCTACGGGAGAATGGAGAAAGTTACACAACACAGAACTGCACGCATTGTATTCTTCACCTAACATAATTAGGAACTTAAAATCCAGACGTTTGAGATGGGCAGGGCATGTAGCACGTATGGGCGAATCCAGAAATGCATATAGAGTGTTAGTTGGAAGACCGGAGGGAAAAAACCTTTAGGAAGGCCGAGACGTAGATGGGAGGATAATATTAAAATGGATTTTAGGGAGGTGGGATGTGGTGATAGAGACTGGATTAATCTTGCACAGGATAGGAACCGTTGGCGGGCTTATGTGAGGGCGGCAATGAACCTCCGGGTTCCTTAAAAGCCATTTGTAAGTAATAATAATAATAATAATAATAATAATAATAATAATAATAATAGTAATAATAATGATAATAATAATAATAATGCATGGACGCAACAGAAGAGTTCTTTTATTAGATAATAGCGAGCATAGGTCTACGTGTCTTCATTTTATAGACACGTGTTTGGGAAACAGACATAAATCTATATAAATCTATCTCGGGGAATTCTATTCAGAAAGACGGCTCAAATAGGCCTAAATTTATTTATGACTGATTTCATGGATTATTTCCGGAGATGGAACAAGTTGGATGTCTAGCCATATAAGAACTGATTACTTTAAGGAGATCTGTGTTTGAAATAGTTTCGTTCATATATAATGCAAGCAATATTCATGCGAGTCTCTGCTCCAGCAGAATGCTGCTGTGAATATGAACGTCTAGCTATACGTTTATTTTTTTGTTACTGTTGCAGAGAGGAATTTCAGAAGACATAGAAACGTTCGCCGGTTTCGATGCATATATTCTTTCTTTATGAATCTCTTTGTCTTTCTTGAAATAAATGGTGTTTCATATCGAGGATGAACGTGGAACAGAGTGTTTCGCAACTGCTCTTCCGCTCGATTTACTTGTTCTTATGACAAAATGGTATTACTGACTCTCAGCCATTCCAAGCTGAGTTAACGTAACCAATGCAAAAGACGTTCTTTAACTGAGGGTGCTAATAGTCATAGTATTTTTAGCTGTGCTAATGTTATCTATACAAATAATAAATCTGTAGCCGAAATTTTTCTGGTAATTTTCGATTTTACAAAAATAATTGGTCCTAACATATACAATTAACCACCCTGAAACCGAAAATCGCTTTTTTGAAATTTTTGTTTGTATGTCTGTCTGTCTGTATGTTTGTTACCTTTTCACCCGATAATGGCTGAACGGATTTCGATGAAAATTGGAATATAAATTAAGTTCGTTGTAACTTAGATTTTAGGCTATATGGCATTCAAAATACATTATTTAAAAGGGGGGTTATAAGGGGGCCTGAATTAAATAAATCGAAATATCTCGCTTATTATTGATTTTTGTGAAAAATGTTACATAACAAAATTTTCTTTAAAAATAATTTCCGATAAGTTTTATTCCTTGACAAATTTTGATAGGACTGATATTTAATGAGATAAATGAGTTTTAAAATTAAAATAACTGCCATCTAAGGCCGTGTAATGAATTAAAAAACAAATGACTTCGTCTAAAAGGGGCCTTGGACAGCAACAATCGAAAGCTATGAAAGATAGCCTACAGATAATGTTTCTGTGTTTGTATGAAGTAATATCGGAAGCTAAATTAACCGATTTGTATAATTAATTATTAATTCACCATTGGAAAGTGTAGTTTCTCTGGATGGACATAATGCTATAATGTTATTACAGTAACTTCTGAGTGAATCGAGGACAGGTAAGATTAAAATAGCTTCTTATGCACAGAAAACTTGATAGGCTATTCTGTACATTCGTTTCCTGTATTTCCTAAAATAATATTTATGACCAAATGAGTGGTCTCTGGATCAAAATGATCGCATTTTAATTTTTTTAATACAATTTAAATTAAGTAACATATTAAACGATTTATCCTTCTATCAAACATGAATGTTCCCTGGATCAAATGTCCTATTTTAATTATATAATTACTTTATATTCATTTCTAACGGGTGCAGCGGAGCGCACGGGTACGGCTAGTCAAAAATAAAAATGTAATACTAATTATATTTATTTAATCTGACAGGATTAAGGCCATAAGGCCTTCTCTTCCACTCTACCAGATAGCACATATAAATACAAAAAATAAATACAAACACTGATGAAAATAATACAAATTAAGTTAAAGCCCTGTAGAGGGTCAACAGAGTCAAAAGAACACTATAGAGCTCTCATCGAGCTAATACAAGAAAAAAGAAAGAAAACAGAGATAGCAATGATGATAGTGATAACTGATGATAATAATAATAATAATAATAATAATAATAATAATAATAATAATAATAATAATAAATACATTACATATTAATTGTCAATTTTACAACAGCATAGTTACAATATTTACTATATGTCATGGGTTAAGCCGAAGTTGCGCAACCTGACAGGCGTTCAACAAGCAATTCCATGAACTATAATGCGGTTTTTTAATTTAAATTTGATTTTTGATATTGTCCGACAGTCTCTGACATTGTCAGGGAGAGAGTTGCAGAGGCGTGGAATAGATATGCTGAAAGATGATGAGTAGAAGGATGTTCGGTGCAGAGGAATAGAGAGAAGGTACATGTTCCGGGTTCGAGGTAGTGAAAGGTGAACAAAACGAGATGCTAGGTAAGAGGGTGTGGAGGTGCAACAGTAGTTGCAATAATAATAATAATAATAATAATAATAATAATAATAATAATAATAATAATAATAATAATACATCTTGATTACAAAATATCTTTATAATAATAATAATAATAATAATAATAATAACAATAAGAAGAAGAAGAAGAAGAAGAAGAAGAAAAGACGAAGAAGAAGAAGAACAAGAGCAAGGGCAATAAGAATAACAAATACAATAATAATGATGATAATAATAATAATAATAATCATCATAATCATAATCATAATCATGTAGCTTCCAAGGAGTTGGGCCACAGATAGGTCCGTTCCGATCTCATATTAGAGGTCGAGAAGTCTCTTTAGTGGTCTCTCAGAGCTTCTTGTACCCGCCGGGGTATATTTTTTAGCAATCTAGGATAGCCGCGGCGAAAATGCGACTCACGAGCACATTGTGTCTCGCAGTGCTTTTCTCTCGCTTCCTACCTACAACCCCCACCCTCTCACTCACTGGAGTCAAACTCCGTTCTATTTCTATTTGTATCGGACCTGCGAGTGGAGTATCGTCGCAATGTCTCTCTCGATACCATGTACCTCTATAAAAAACGAAAGTTTCAAGTAGGATGGGAGGATGCATTCTTTTGCTTACAATATGATGAAAATGTTAAGTGTATGATTTGTTCAGAAATATTACTAGGAAAACGGTTGTATAACATAAAATGGCATTATAAGTTACTACATGTTACTGATGAAACATTAAAAGGTTAAGTGTTATTATTATTATTATTATTATTATTATTATTATTATTATTATTATTATTATTATTATTATTATTATTATCATCTCTGTACGTCGATTTTTTTCCAGCAGATGTACGAATAATGCGGTTAGATTTTCAATTTAAACTCACAGATTTACAATGTGACGTTAAATGAAAGCTAGATGTAAGGACTTGACAGATATTGAACTTTTCAAATCTTTGGAAAAATATAAATATTTGAAGCTTCGTTCTTTCGCTTGCTCTGTTGAAGCCATGTTCGCTGTAACTTACGTTTGTGAAAAATTATTTTCAACAATGAAAATAGTAAAAAATCAAATCTAAATCACGACTGACAGACCTTCGTGATCAACTACGATTGGCAGTAAGTGACATAATTCCTGATTTTGAAACTTTGTCGCAGAGACATTCTGAAGACAGTTAATTTTAGGTTGTGATAATGTGTCCTATGTTTTCTTGTTCATTTCTTTCTTCGTTACACGTGCTAAACATTAACTTCCCCTTCGGTTGTCCGCCTCCCTCCATAGGTGCTATGCACGTTGCAGCGTACACAGTGGCTCGGCGCACCATGGCCTTTTCGCCACGGCTGATCTAGGGGAGTACTGTTGATGTTGTATCCACTTTGACATCATTTGAAATTTGTTCAAAGGCAGACGAGACAGAGTGAGGGCGAGTGTCTGGCGCCTTAAAACTAAGGTAACCGATGGTAATAATAATAATAATAATAATAATAATAATAATAATAATAATAATAATAATTTATTTTAGCTGGCAGAGTTAAGGCCGTAAGGCCTTCTCTTCCACTCAACCAGCAAAAAGTGTATATACATATGCATGAACTTACAAAGAATTCGACAATTTAATTAAGTGAGAGTTACATGTATACAAGAGTTATATACGAATTAAACAACAAAATACTATGAACTATTAATTAGACACTGAAATAAACTGTGTAGCAGAATTAAGCTAAAATACATAGAATGTTAATATATTTCAAATAATATTAGATAATAGAAAGAGATTATTATGAGACAATTTTGAAAATACAGCACTATCAGGATGCATGTCTAAAGAAAGAAGTAACAATGTAGACAATGATAGTTTAAATCAGTATGATTGGAGTGAAATGCTAATAAGGTTACCTTTTAAGCTGTTTTTAAAGGTGTTTATTGTCTTGCAGCCCCTAATACTTTGTGACAAGGAATTCCATTGACGCGAAGTGGATACTGTAAAAGATGATGAATAACAAGATGTTCTATGAAGAGGTATATTTAGCGTGCCACAGATAAGTGATCTGGTATTTACGTCGTGGTTAGAGTATAGATAGGAGAAACGAGACGAAAGGTAATTTGGTGTTGAGGTGTGCAAAATTTGATAGAGTAAAGACAAAGAGTGTAAAGTTCTGCGTTCTTTAAGTCGGAGCCACGAAAGACTTGCGAAGGACGGTGATATGTGATCATATCGTCGGATGTTGCACACGTATCTGACGCACATATTCTGAGCTCGCTGTAACTTGACTGACAATTCAGAACTTAGGTCACTTAACAAAACGTCACAATAATCGAAGTGCGGCATTACTAGGGTTTGTACTAGGGTAAGTTTTAGTTGCTGGGGCAAGACGTTTCTCAAGCGACTCAAACCGTGAATGGAGGAACAGATTTTTTTATCGTTTCTTTAACTTGAAAATTCCAACTGAGATTATTATCAAAAAATAAGGCAAGATTTTTTACGACAGATGAATAAGGGATTAGCGTGTTGTTGTTAATAAGGCCCACCTGAGGAATAAAACGTTCTTTCTTTGAAATGGAGACGTTTAGCAATTTTTAAATAATGGAATAGCATACTTTTATAGTTATCCTATAATATTTTACTCCGAATAAATATTCAGACAGACACACAAATGCTGTGAGCAATGAAAATTAACATCATGTCACTGGGCATTACATCCTGCTGTCACAGGTAATAAGCCCACAATAAAGAATATAAGTATTGAACACAATTTGGACATACAAAGTCTTCAGTTTTTTCCTCAGTGAGACCTACACATTCATCGTGCACCCAACATTCACAAGACACACACACACACACACACATGTATATCTACAATTCTCCTCTTCACAGACAGAACACATCTGCGTTCCCTGGATGTTTACAAATCCTGAAGTTGGTTCATCCAATGCTCTTTCTGCATTAGGAATTGTCAGTTTTCCGTTTGTTTCATTTCTTGCAAAAAAAGATTGTGCTTCAGAGTTTGAATTTTATAGCTCAGGGACTTCTATGAACTTGTGGGCGTTTCCACGTATTTATTTCATGGGCCTTATTTCCTGCTCTGTTACTTCGCTCCAATTTTAATTTATGGATGTGCTCATATGCTCATTAGCGAAAGTTTCACGGTAGCCCCAAACTTCTTAATGTTTACACAATAACGTGCATTTAATATTATATTAATAACACGCAGTAAAATGATTAAATCTGTGGTTTTAAGCCAAAAGTTGATATGTCCATAGCTTTATTATTGGACATATCAACTTTTGGCTTAACACCACAGAAATATAAACTTAAATTTTGCAAAATGTTATAAAGAAAGCAGAAATAATCACACATACTGTAACTTGTTGCCACCAGTCAGCTACAACAAGAACGAGAATCTAATTTCTTTATACTTCACTCGAATGCAAGAAGAAATAGGTCTTAAGAGCTGTTGCTCTCTTTTGCAAAACTGTATAACTAATGGCAAAACTAGGTAGTGGGCCTTATAACATGCTGGGCCTTAATAGTCTCAGGTACCTTACTCAGCAAGCATGTCCAGAGACTTCAAGGTGGCAGCCCTACCGTTGAACTTACCCTGCTTTGAGCTTGTAACTCACTCAGGGGACATTCTTATCACTGGCACGTCTCATGGAAAGAAGCTTGACGGATCTTCAGGGGACAACAATAAAGATAAAAGTACTGTATGAATCTAAAGTTGCTAACATTATTATGTCGCAGGAATTTATAGACGCAATGTATGTTCGCGAAACTGATGAAGAGGACTGAGATACTGGAAGCAGTCGACAGTCTAGCGAAATTTGGTAGTACAAATGGAAATTCCATTCATGGATCACATTTCTATATCTGATCTGAAGGTCGACATTTCGTAATTGTTAGCAAAACGATAAATGTGTTAAAATACACAAATAAAAGAACAGAAAAATGAAGAATCTTTCATACGAAACCATGGTTACATATTGAGAGTACTTTCTATTTCACTACCACTGAACACACGCTACTGACATACACGTGGTACTGAAATGAATGCATCTGTTCTTCAGAGTTAATATCTGATAGCCTATGTCCAAATTTGTTAATCTTAATATTAGAGCACTACTGAATTCCTGGATATAAGAGCTATCTGAAGGTAAAGGCATTCTGTTAAGTCCTGGACGATTGATTTCGAATTTAATGTACGGAGTGTCCCAAATTGATGTATACACTCTTTGAAATACAATTTCACAGCAAAGAAATGAGATATAAATACGATTTTTGCGGTTTATGATTCAGAAGGCAGTGGAAAGCATGGAAACATGTTCATTTGTTTATAATAAACATGGGGATGCAATTATCGTTTGATGAACGTAAGTTGATACTGAAATCTTATTGCAACGTGAAGAATGTTGTTGAGGTTCAAAGACGTTGGAGGGTTGAATTTGGAACACAACCATCAACAAGGTTAACTATCACAAGAATCCGAGACAAGTTTGAAGTCGACGGAACGGTGCAAGATGTAGTGAAAGGGCGGAGCGAAAGAAAGAGAAGTTCCACCGATAACGAGGGTGTTGATGCAGTCATGCAGGCTTTTGCACAATCCCCAAAGAAGTCAATGAGGCAATGTTCTCGTGAGATTGGTATCACCAAATTCAGTTTTCATCTAATTTTGCGAGCTCAAAAATGGAAGCCTTACATTCCGAGACTTGTACATGCACTAAATGAGGACAACCAAGATAGGCGACTGGAAGTTTGTGAGTGGTTCTTGAACATGTGTGATGAAAGGGAAGATTTTATTAATTCAACCAAATAATATAAACCTAACTCAAAGTGGTAATGCTAAAGATAATGTTAACACTATATGACTTGTTCTAGTGAGAATGTATGGAAATAGACCTAAGAAATTATTAAATATAATTATTGAAAATAAAGAAATAAAGATAAATTGTTTGGTCAAATGAAGCCATATTTAAATTTAATGGCACAATTAACTGGCACAATTGTGTGTACTGGGCTAACCCACACATCTTTCAAGAAAAGGCCGTACTTCTTCGAAGGGACTGTCACGGGTAAGAAATACCTGCAAATGTTGGAAATTACGATTCCACGTTTTAATTACCTCTTTGAGAATTAAAATGGGTTTTACTTTCAATAAGATGGAGATCCAGCATACTTTGATGTCAATGTGAGAAATTTTCTCGATCGCACACTCAATCAAAGATGGAAGTGCTGCGGAGTTCCCGCATCGATCTCCGCATTTAACTCCTCCAGACTTCTTCCTATGGGGAGCCCTGAAGGACACAGTGTACGCCACAAAACCACAAACACTGGAGGAACTGAGAGTTCAGATTGAACATGCCTGTAATGATATTCTATTAGCAACAACCCAGTCGGTGTGTCGCTCTGTTGTACGTCGTTATTGGAAGTGTACTGTGGCGGAAGATGGTCATTTTGAACATGTACGGGCTTAAGGAATACAAAACCGCAAAAATCGTATTTCTGTCTCATCTCGTTGCTGAGTAATAGTGTTTCAAATTGTGTATACATCAATCTGGGACACTGCATTTTTTCAGAAGAACTTGATCACATACATGGGTTATAAATAAAGTAGTGGCAACACTGCCGGGAATGGGTCATGCGCATTCGCATGCTTTACGAGACAACTGATGATCGTAGTTGGTGATATTGTCGATGTATTGAATGATAAAACCGGTAGCTACGACAACAGATGTTATTGTGCCTGGTTAAACGTAGAACACTATTTTTAACTGCTCTAAATCATGCTTACTAAACTTGAGCAGCGATCGCGGATAAAAATCGAGGTAGCCCGTGGTAGAAATGCGCGCCAATGTCATCAGGCTTACTTGTAGTTTGTAGCAACGATGCATTACTGTATCGGACGGTTGCAAGATGAGTCTCTGCATTTCGTACTGGTCAGAATGAGACGGCACATGTGGCTTGCACAGCTCGCCTATCCATTTCTGACGAACAAAAGGAGTTAATGCTAGGTCTCCTTGCTGTTGACCATCGCTAGACTGTACGAGAATTATCCATCGAGGTTGGACTCGGCCATCAAACTGTGTGGCACATCCTGCAGAAAAACCTCCACATGAGAAAAATTGCAGCACGCTGGGTTCCTCACAACCTGACAGAAGTACAGAAGTGGCACTGATACACAATAGCTCAACTCCACTTAAAGAGATACCAGAATGAAGGGGACGTATTCCTGCAACGTATTGTTGTCATTGGCCAGACATGGGCACGAGCATACGAGTCTGTACTAAAGCGTCACTCTAATGAATGGCACCACAAAGGATCACCACGTCAAAAAAGTGCGATATGAACCCTCTAGGGCAGCAGTGGCGAAAATGTAATCGTGCGCCGAGTCACTGTGTAACCTGCAACGTGCATAGCACCTATGGAGGGAGGCGGACACCCGTAGGGGAAGTGAAACAACTGTCTGACTTATTAACGGATTTTCATTTTCCTTACGTCATGCGCTTAAATACAATTTTATACAGTACAAGGCTACAAACTAATGTTTAGTAGGTGTAACAAAGAAAGAAATGAACAATAAATGAACAATATCACAACCTAAAATTAACTGTCTTCAGAATGCCTCTGCGACAGAGTTTCAAAATCAGGAATTATGTCACTTACTGCCAGTCGTAGTTGATCACGAAGGTATTTGTTTGTCAGTCGTGATCTAAATTTGGTTTTTACTATTTTAATTGTTGAAAATAATTTGTCACAAACGTAAGTTGTAGCGAACATGGCTTCAACAGAGCAAGCGAAGGTTTGAAAGTTCAAATTGAAGAGCTAACCGCATTACTCGTACATCTGCTGAAAAAGGGTCGACGTACAGAGATGATGATGATGATGATGATGATGATGATGATGATGATGACAATAACACTTAACCTTTTAATGTTTCATCAGTAACATGTAGTATAATGCCGTTTTATGTTATACAACCGTTTTCCTCGTAATACTTTTGAACAAATCATAGATTTAATATTCTCATCATATTGACAGCAAAAAATGCGTCCTCCCATCCTGCTTGGAACTTTCGTACATGGTTTCGAGAGAGACATATGCCACTCGCAGGTCAGAGACAAATTAATACAAATGGAACGGAGTTTGACCCCAGTGAGTGAGAGGGTGGGGGGTGGCGGAGGTTAGAAGCAAGCGAAATGCACAGCTATCACTGCGAGCCACAATGTCTCGCGAGTCACGTTCTCGCCACGGCTGCTCTAGGGTGAAAGTCATACTGATAGATGCATACGACAGTGAATGTGTTATCATTAGCCATACCGTACCTCATGACCAAAATGTGAATGCAGCGTACTACCAACATTTTCTCGAACACAACCTACGTACAGTTTTGCGCCGCAAACGTCCACATTTCCTGTGGGACAGTCCACCTTTCATCTTTCATGATAATGCTCGTTGTTATGTCGCAGAAACAGTGGCTGCATTGCTAGAGAGATGGGATTGGGAATTATTGGAACATCCTCCGTATTCTCCTGACATGATAATTTCATTTTATCAACTTCAGGAAGCAGGCAAAAAAATCAGTAGCGTTTTTCTTTCTTAGCTGGTGTAGTTACAAACGTATTTATTTTATTTTTGGTACAGTGGAACCATAGTATGCCTTGAAAATTCTAAGACACAGAAGTAAGCAGAATTATGGAGGACTTATCGCAGTATAATTTACTCCTAATAAACGAAACTAGTGGCAACAAAGACAGTACGAACATATTATTGAACTTACATGGAAAATACATTTACATCCCTTCAACATAATCGATAGCGTGTTCCTATATCTTTTGCCAAATCTGTGGTAACCGTTGAATGCCGTTAGCGAGGTTGTTTCTGTTGATCTCTCTGACGGAGTGCTTTACTGCATGAAGCACTGATGCAATATCTAGAAAACTCTTGCCTCTGAACAAGCAAACATTCTGATGGGGACAGATAAAAAAGTTAACTTTTGACATAATGTTTGTGCATTGTACCTGATAGAACTAATTTCTTATTTCGACCAATCGTCCGTTCTTAACTGTCTTGCATTGCTACCCTGAGTTGTTCTAGTACTCTAGTATATTAAAACGCGATTCCCGCCCTGAGAAATAATTTGTAAATAGGTATTTTCTGTAAGTTCCTTTAATTGAAGTGGTACACAGCCTGAAAGGTTCATTTATTTCATACAAAATCCCTGCTTTATGAGAGCAAATAGGCAATTAATTGCAATTCTTCTCTCCGTAACTATGTAGTTCTGGGCAGAACCGAGAAATTTTAAAATGTTTTATTTCTACTATAGAACAACAATCTTACTGCTGTGGTACCAACTACCAACACAGTTTTTCAGAAAAAATATTTGTACATTATAAATTCACAATGAATTGGTTGTGTCAGTAATAATTTGAATCCCGTGAAAGTGGTTTTTATTTTTAAGGAAAATTCTAATTCATTTTTAAATTTTACGTTTTCGATGTTATTACTAATTTGACAGTTATTATTTTAAAATTATACAGAATGAACCGTAAGTAATGTCATTAATTCAAAGGGTTTATTCTTGAGATATTTCAAACAAACAAGTTTAATACAATTTTGCTCGTTTTTGCCACATTTTCGAGAAAAAAAATGTTTTATATTAAATATTTAATTACGTGTTTTGGGAAAGCCATTGGTTTAATTCCCAATATGCTCATTTAATTTAAGAGAGCACTATTTTATGACAATAAATTATTGAAATAATTTTAGTTTTGTCCTTTAAATGTAAAGAAATTTGATGCAAACAAATGTAACTTATCGTTCTGGAAAGGAATTTTAAAATGTAACATTTGTTCATGTCGAATTTCTTCACATTTAAAGATCACAACTGAAATTCTCAACCATTTATTATTATCGTAATACTCTGCTCTCTTAAATTGACTGAGTATATTGGGAATTAAATTAACGGCTTTCCCAAAACTCGCTATGAATATTTCATATAATAGTTATGTATGGGACAAGTTCGTAAATGTTATCTTTGAGCGAAGCCGAGTTTCACAAAACACGATGATCAAAAAGTTGACATTATGAATGTGTGTTATACAGTGTTTTTTCTACGATAGCACAAATTTACATTGAATAAATATTTCAAGGAGGAGAGCTTATAAAATCACAATGTCATGGCCATCTAAACTCAGAACCGTTAAGAAGTATCAATGGAATGCCAGCCTGCTTTATTCATGTTCAAGATTTCATGGCCGTCTAAACGGGCCATATAATCAACTAAGTGGTTAGAAACAGTTGAATGATAAATATTGCCACAGTGAGTAATTACTGCATGTAACTTCAGAATAATAAGGGCTAAAATGTAGATATGAATGTTAAATGTTATGTTTTATTTAACGACGCTCGCAACTGCAGAGGTTATATCAGCGTCGCCGGATGTGCCGGAATTTTGTCCCGCAGGAGTTCTTTTACGTGTCAGTAAATCTACTGACATGAGCCTGTCGCATTTAAGCACACTTAAATGCCATCGACCTGGCCCGGGTTCAAACCCGCAACCTTGGGCATAAAATGTAGATATGAATGTTAAATTTGTTACTTATTTACATTGGACAGACAGGCAGATCATTCCAAACTTGATACAAAGAACACATTAAAGCTATAACCAGAGGACACAATTCATCTACATATGCCGAACACATAACTAATGCTAACCACACATACAATAACATAAATACAGACATGGAAATCCTACACATACAACCCAAAAACTAAAAACTCAACACACTAGAACAATATGAAATATTCAGACACACTAAAACACACCCCAGTCAAATTCTCAACACACAGATCAATTTCAGAACACACACACTATTTGACAGAACTCTTCATCACACGAACGCACCCACACAACAGGCAGCGAAGTTGAGATAGCGCCGAGATCTAGTAGGCTGAGGATGGTGTCGAATAGCACCGAAACAGCTGTAAGCCGCACATGCTTACATAATTAACACGAGTAAGATCGCCATTTAATCAATTATTTATAGGCTACTTATTTGTGTTACGTGTAATATTTTTAAGTAATGAAAGAAATGGAGATAATGCATTAATTTCTTGCTGACTGAAGTTTGTACATTGAATATTACATTTTCTTTGGCAGTGCGTAAAATAACTAGCAGTTCGTAAAGTGATTACTTACTTTTTTTAGGCACTAGTGTTTTAAAGACTCATTTTAGTCGGCACTGATAACAGTAGGTAAAATGCAACTTTACGCACTATCGTAGAAAAAAACAATTGTTTTTCTCGAAAAGGAAGTAAAAACGAGCAAAATTGTATTGAAGTTTTTTGTTTGAAATATCTCTAAGAATACCTCCTTTGAAATTAATTACACTACTTACGGTTCTCTCTCTCTCTCTCTCTCTCTCTCTCTATATATATATATATATATATATATATCCTGGCCTAAGACTTTAAACACGATATGAGTGATGCCTCGCACCATTTTGAGCGCCAATTTTCAGTTTTTACAATTAATATAGATTTTAAATGCACTAATGCTTATACGATTTCAATTCTAGCTGGTCTACTAATTTTCAAGCAAAATTTACCTTTTATGACTCTGTGCAGGAAACTGCGATATTTGTATTCTGATGGCTCCCTCACACTACACGTCGCTTTGCGCTGATATTTTCCGCAGTTTGCTCTCATTAGAGCGATGCGGTGCGGCGCAGCTTAACGAAGCGGATTAAAACTATTTCCTAGTGTGCTACTTCTCTGTCTCCAAAACTGATCACTATTTTGTTATTAGAATAGTATTTGTGGCTTTCGTCATAAAGGAATAGATATTTCTCCACTAAATTAATCAATGTTTCACAAGTCAAACCCCACACGGAAAAACCCGACAACTTCCGTTTCTAATGCCTCATCGAAAATTTTGTTATTCTTCCCGATGAATACTGATCACATCCGCCTCACACCTCAAGGCTTAACTGTCTTCCTATTAGGCCGCACTATCTCTCAGCGAGCGTTTGTTTTCGAGCGGAAAAACAGCTGCATTCATTTGTTGACGAAATGAGAGGAACGAAATGTGCCATCGAAATGAAAAAAAGACGGGAATTAATAAAATATTACTTAAATTACATTATTATTATTATTATTATTATTATTATTATTATTATTATTATTATTATTATTATTGCTGATGTTGTTATTGTTAGATTATTATTAAGATTTCGCGAATAAAAGGAATATTCTTGGAATTCGGTTGAAGACTTGATTTTTTTTTCCTGAGTTATTTTACGAATTCGCGCTATTTCGTGATTTGAAGTAAGTTTCTTTTTGAGGTTATGGGAAGGCGTATGAAAATATTATTTAAAAATTGGCAAAATGAGAAAAATTCGCGTTAACGCTTCTAATGAATTTTACAGATCTCTAATACGCGTTTGCAAATGAACAAGAGGCAATGTAGTGCGCACGGTATTGACAGCACTCCACACTCACAATCAGAATAATGTCTTTCAAATTTGCGAATGTACTTTTCGTTCATTCTCAGTTCTCTGCCCAAGTGCAGGTCCTTCTCCAATCATTCCTATTTCCTGCCCTTTTCTTAGTCTCCACAAATGACCCATGTTACTTCATGTTGTCTATCATATGTTATCTTCTTCTGCCCCGAAACTCTTCTCCCGTTCACCATTCCTTCTACTGCATCATTCAGTAGGCAGTTTCTTCTCAGCCAGTGACCTAACCAATTCATTTTTTTCTTTAAAATGTATGTTTCCACAAGAAAAGCGGGTTATTCCACATAGGCTAATATTTAACACGACTAATATTACTCATAGTTGAAAATTAATTGAAAACTAGGAAACATTCCATTTCCCGTTGTTTCTCTACATTACCTATGACCGGGGATGTAATCTGTATGAAAGGACTGGTAATGGTCGCCCACTAATCGAGGATGAAACCATGCGGCAGGGAGAAGAAATGAAAATGCTACAATTCTGTCCCGCATTGCAGTATTAGCTAAGGTTACAATATCTCATGAGAAGCTTACCTGAGAGGAATTCATTCTGCGATCATTTTGGTCTTCGAGTTGAACTTCGGGATACTGGACATATCATGTTCTATATAAAGGTAAACTGGTTAAAAAAACTTAGCCTTTTAAGACACATCACGCTACGTATATATACGTTTACCTTTTTCAACATTGAAAAATATCGTTTAGTTTCAACTGTTTGTCATCGGAGTAATTACAAGAATTTTCAGCAGTTGTACAATTTCCCTGAAATTTTCATGCAAATCGTGTCTAACCGATAAATTTGGAAGCGGATACTTCTGAAAACATCCCGCATATAAATCACTGATGTTTTGGTGCACAATCGAATTGTGCAAGAATGATGCAAATAACAACACATAATCGATATTTACACCTCCTCATGAATGTTTATTCGCTCTAACATTTCCATATGTATGTATTTATTAACACGACAATTGGGTATACACCCAGTGACAGTGATATATAATATACAATAATACCATATATAATTCTACAATAATTACAGCAATAAAAGAAAAATAAAAAATAAAATAAAATAAACCTAAATTTATTTCTAACTATAAATAAATAGATGCAATAAACCTAGGACTATAAATAAAAACTATTCTATAATAAAAAAACTATTCTATAATAACAATAAGCAAAAGTAAACCTAATTTATAAGTACTTCTATTTCACCCAATTACTACCAATTTAGGCAGTTTTAGGCGCCTAAAATAAGCTCAAAATTTGTAAAATTAGGCTCTATTTTAATGAAAATAGGCATTTTAGGCACATCAAGGTATCATACTTATTTCTTTCACTGAAATTTTTAGTTATACACTAAAATACGCACAAAAAAGTATGTTTAAACATTAAAAAAGAATACTATATTATATTTATAAACAGAGCTGCACAAATTTAATATATTGAAACTAATGAAATAATGATTATTGATATCAAGATTACTCATTTTAAGTTATTGAAATTCAGTTCCATGCTCAGACTTTATTATAATTATCTGCACAGTACACCACCAGAATTTTTTCTAAATTCTCCACAGTTAACCTTTGCCTTTTGTCACTGAGAATCATTTTGAAAGCAGAAAAACTTCTTTCAACCGAAACTGATGTGAGAGGCGCAAATTTTAAATTAGGTACAATAGAAACATCAATACTTACTGGAACATTTACACTTTCCCCCGATATCACTCTTGATACTTTTTCCAACAATGAAAATCCTACATTCTTATTTAATACGTTCTCCCACTCATTTTTAACTTTTTTCCCAGTTTCGCCCAAAGCAGAATGTATGTTCACTTGAGCTTCCTTTACTATTGCTATTTGGCTACAAAGAGATTGTTTTTCACATTCTAATTGTTCAATGCTTGCAGGTATGAAAGAAAAGTTTGATGTTATGTAGGCAATATCGTTTTTCACTCGTGAGTCATTCAGACAATCTTTCCCTGCTTTCACACACGCTGCACTATCAGTTTCAGGTAATTTATCAATAACTGTGATCACTTCTTTAAAATACTTAGAATAATACACCACTGACTGAATCCAGGTTCCCCATCGTGTAACAACCGGCTGAGGTGGGAGTGGGTTATCTGGAAAGTTCTCTCTGAATATTGATATCCTGGATGGGGCTTTACAAAAACATTTTTTTTGTGTTAGAAATAAACGAATTGACAAGAGGAAATTAATTCCGGATTGTTTCAGAAACCCTGTGAAGGCCATGTGCTAGACAGGTTACATGCGTGAGGTTAGGGTAAAATGTTTTAAGAAGTGGAGCTGCAACAACCACGTATGAGGCAGCATCAGTACAAAACAACAGAACTTTGGAATCGTCTATATTACCTGAGTATAAAGACTGTAGACCTTTATTTACAAAATAAGCAATGGCTTGGCTATTCACTTTCGAAAGTTCCTTAACACATACGAGGTGTGGAATCGAAGGTCCATCAGGACTAAGTTTTCCTACTATCATATTTGCTATATACCTATTCATAGGATCTGAGGTTTCATCCACAGAGACCCATATGTAAGAATCAGCTATATCCTCCCGAATGGAAGCTAAAGTTTCATTGTATATTCTGTCTAAGTAATTTTTTCTTAGGGTCGACTCAGATGGAATATTTTGTTTGCAGTATTTTTGTAAAAACTGTCTTAAAACCGGATTCTCAATTGCATTCCAGGGAATGTTAGCAGCAACAAACGCTTTGGTTAAATCAGCATAGAAATTGCTGCTGAGATTGGATGAAGTAGGCTGTGTTAGTAAAATTTGTTGCAGTTGATTTTTCTGCTGAGCTTTAGCCTTATGAGCCGCTCCTTGCACATGCTGCTTTAGGTGGCACTTCTTTTCTTGCGAAATCTAAAAATGTAAAGTAAACTGAATTAAAATAAAATCCTAATTGTTGTATTGCCGTATTTCTATCACAAAGTTAGTGGGTTCGAACAATCAAAATTTTAATGACCTGCAAATACTTTAACTATCGGAATTTAAAAGGTTAAAATGTAGTGGTCTTAAAAAGAATTATACCTCAGGATAGCTCAGTCAATGTATAAATATTATAGGCCTACTCATTAAAATTAATAGAATTTATATATTTCAACTATTGTTACATACCTGTTTGCTACAAATCTTGCAGAATATTTATTTTTCCATCATAAGTGAATTCTGAATATTCTGTTAGCCATTGCCGGATCAATGTAGATTTTGCACTTAGTCTATATTTTTCGGCATTATCGCGTTAAACTTCACAGGAAAACGCCCTACCGCTCAAAACTTCTCAACACAAATAAGGTGAGGGAAAGAGCAACTGTTAACGAGCATTCAAATGAACCGTTGTTATTGAGATTCAATTGGACAAAAATACAAAGTTCCACTTATTGTTGCATTTCCTGGTAGTGTTAACACTAGGAGGGCCATTCTTTTAAATATTTTGTAACGGTTTACCCTACTAATTCGCAGTTTTACGACTTTTCATAAATATTTCAAAAACACTCTTTCTCCAAAAATTGTGATTTTATGACACTCTGAAGGGCAGTACAGCTAATCGGTTTCAGACCGAAAACAGTCATTTTTATAGTATAGTATATCTCTGAATCGGTAGCAGCACATGTTGTGATTGTTGCCTGCTTCAAAACTAAGGTTGGTTCTTTGTCGGCATTTATGCTTCCAAACATGTTAAATTCGATGAAATCTATTGCGAGTGTCGTGAGATTCAAAACATTTTGTTTCCTTTATCAATGGTTTCATGGCCGGTGTGAAGCAAACTTTCCACTTTTTAAATGCCTTAAATTTCGCAGTGAATGCATGTATAAATGATAAAAAGTAAGAGTAAAATGCGAAACTTTACAGTGAGTTAGGCATTTTTAGGCGAATATTAACAAATTAGGCTCTAATAACCGTTTTAGGGCATTTTAGGGCACTATAAAACTCTTTGAATACCTTTCAATTTCCATGAAACACAAATATTAATAATTATTTTTACTTTTCTCCTAAAGAAACAAAATAGGCATTTGCCCTAGAATCCGATGTCTGCTAATTACATATCACCTTTATTAATTACAAATCAACTTAATTAAATATCATCGTAATTAATTACATATCACCTTATTTTATTTACATACCAACGAAGTTACGTATGATCTTAATTAATTACATGACACAACTTAGATATTTACACTGCACCTACAATTACATTTTCAGTATAATCTTCTCAACCTTTCCTTAAATGTATTGATTTTGAGAGGACCACTCTGAAAGATTGCCACAGGTAAGCTGTTCCAGTCTATTATTGTGCGGTTAACAAAGGAAAATTTTGCCACATCCGTTCTTTGTTTTCTACATTTAAACTTCCTAATATGATTTGCCCTGCCTAAGTATGATGGTGTTGCTAATCTAGCATTGATGTCGGTCCATACTTTGTGTCCCATTTGTGCCTTAAACAATGCTGTGAGTCTGGTTTTTCGTCGCCTTGATTTGAGAGATTCCCACCCTAAGTCTTTTACTATCTCTTCATCATGTCCCTTTCCCATTTTGAAATATTTTGCTGCCTTGCGTTGGACCTTTTCTATTGAATCGATTTGGTTTTGTCTGTACGGGTCCCAACCTACTGTTCCATAGGCTATTCCATAATTGGGCGAACAAGGGTTTTGTACTCTAATTCTTTTGACCTTCGATTAGATTTCTTCAGAATACGCATAGAGAAATGTAGTGCTTTCCAGGCTTTCCTTGTGGTAATAGTAACTTGTTCCTCCCAACCCAGTTTGTTACTTAAATATATACCTAGGTATTTACAAGTGTTCACTTGTGGCACCGATGTACCATTCAGCTGATATCTGAGACAAATTTCTTTGTGCGTTCTACAGAAGGACATTGACTTATTTTACTGACATTGATTTTCATTTTACTTTCTGTCGTCCAGGTTTCAATAACGTTAAGATCGTTTTGTAAGGCGGCGATATCGGATTCGTCATTAATTTGTCTATATATTATACAGTCGTCCGCGAATAACCTTACAACCTTATAACCTTCTGGTGGTTTAGAGAACTTCACTGAAGTTTTCTTTTATCTTCAGAAGCGCGTGTTACCACCTTTTGCTTTAATCACGACTTCCAAACTCAGACATATGCTTCTGATGAATGCTGCAATATCTCCTGTTGAATCAGCTCCCATTATTCTTGGAAGTCCTCCCTCAGATGCCGTATGTAGGGTGTCTAGATATATTGCTGATGGATCCTTCATTCCAGTTTGTGAAACAGATACTCGATAGGATTCAAATTCGAGCTCGCAGCAGGCTGTACAGTAACGTGCATCCCCTCTCATCCAGGCACTGTTGCACACATCTGGCCATTTGTCTTGCACATTAGCACCAATAGTACATAGAGAAAACGGCACAATACACTCCTGAAGGACTTCTTCTATATATCGATGTGCTTTAAGGGTGCAATGCTCTATGAAGACCAGCTTTGTCCTTGCGATATGTTTATTCCCATCCACACCATTACAGATCTACCCTGAAATGCGATTCTGTACGAAAATATACACTTCTCCTCAGTCCTCCTTCACACTCTTTCTCTGCTATCTGGTGACACAAGAAGAAATCGCGATTCATCAGTGAACAATAAGCCTACTTGCTCCTATTGATTGTAGCACTATATCTCGCATAATGCAGTTGAGCTGCACGATGCTGTAGGGTGAGTTCTGTACACGTGGCAGGTCTGATGGAGAGCATATAGGCGTCTTCCGACATCCTATGGACATTTCTGTCGCTGATGTTGACTACTCGAAGTTGCTGCAGGCGATTTGGAGCTCAATGCCGGAGGTGTGGTGTTCACACAGAACATGTAGCCGCAGAAACTGATCATCCCCAGCACTTCTCGGTTCTATCCTGTTTCTCTTGATTAGGATCAGTTTCCCTGTACCTTCGTACAGTTCTGCAAGCCGTGAAAGCCGTAGTACTCGGCATTCCTGCAACATTGCATGCTTCACCCTTCTTCCACCAACACAGCAGGTGATGTAGCATCTTCTGAACTTAATGTTTACTGTTCAAAACAGACTTTAAAACTGAGAGAAATGTCTCGGAAATTTAGTTCACTGAAACAAGAATACTTCCAAGTGGTTGAAGAGTACAAGAATAGGGCAGGAAACGTTATTTCACTAAATCGCTAAACCTTAGTTAAGTGAATAGTTACATGACATATTGTTTAATTTTTTTGTGCCAGTCTGTATGAGTTATTTAATATTTTCATTTTTTTCTATAATATGAGGCTATTATCTGTGAAACTCGTCTTATCTAAAATTAAAACAAAACAAAAAAAAAAAAAAAGAAGTTAGGCACGATATCGCGTCCTTGATGTTGTTTACTACTCTATTTAATTTGTTTCTACATGAAAACTTGCCAGTTTACAGTTTTACGAGGTCTCGAAAATCGTCATTAAGTGCATAACTCCCCTAATCCATTATAAAGTTTGATGCAAAACTTGCATGATCCTTCATAAAGTTTGAGCAATTCTGTTCTTATCCCTAGGTTTATGTATCTTTAGTGAAAAGTCTTAAGCAAGATTTGTCTTGTACTGAATTGAAGGAAGACTGCTGATAAAATGTATTTCTCTACGATTTTTAAAGTTCTTTCTCAGTCTCGTGTTAGCTGCAAAGCTAATATAAATATCATTGGAAGCTACAGAGAAGACACAGTCAGAACCCTGAGGATTACTTCCAATTATACAAGGATTTGGATAATTAATCAAATCAGCAGGCGATATTCCTATTAGAGGCTGGAAACATGCTATGGGAAAACATTGAACTTCCTACTTCTGGCATTTCAAATTTCAGCCTACTAACGTGTAATCCTATAAATAACAATCTCTGGTACAGTGCTGATACGTGGAGAGGCTGACTATCGTTCAGATTTATGCCCTTTTAAAAGTGTTTTGAAACGTGGAAAGAAAATAGAACTGTTGATTCCAGAGGATCTTAGCACTCGTATTGCAGTGAAAATTTAAAGACGTGAATGTGTTCCCCCCTCCCAAGAAGAAATTGGTGACAACTGACAGGGAAATGGCCATCTCATATTTTACAAAATATAATTGAATTGGTCTGTTGGAAAAGGCCTTATCTGCATGAAATCAAATTTTTCAGGAGAGCAAAAAAACTTAATTCTGAAAAACTTTTTGATTTTCAGAATCCTTTTCAATCGTCGTAGAATTTCTTAACCTATTCGTGAAATTACTCACTAGTTGAACTTTCAAAAATATTATTGTGTCATGCGTGAGAATGGCAAAATTAAAATGGAGATGTGGCCTTTTCTAATGCACTGATATTGTATTCGATTTTTTTCATACAAATTTACTTAATTTCGAGGAGACAGTTTTGAAACATTGCTTACAGTTGCACAAGTTTATTCGTTATATGCAAGTTTTGAAGACAAGTTAACTAATAGAAGAGTGTATTGTTGAAGAAATTAAAACAATATTTATAAAAATCAATACAACAAAACACATTGCAAAGCTAAAAGTCTTCCTCTACATCATCTTTTTCAGAAGTAAGCCATGAAAATGACTTTATAAATTCTTGTTTCTCTTCAGGGACATATTGAATTACTTTTTTAATGTCTGCCATTTTCTTGTGATTAATGGGTAACTTCCCATTATAAGTCACACATGTAGATGGTTGATGACGTGCGCCAAGAGATTTTGTCAACAAAAATTCTTCCTTTTATAGGCCATCAATCCAGTTGTATGCTTGCAAGGGCCCTGGTTTCTCTGCTCTTTATTCGAACATTATATACTGGGAAACTTGGAATAATCGTTTTTGATCTTTAGGATATTTTGCTTGAGATCTTACAGACAATACTGTTTCCTTGTAGTATTCTGGCCACCAACTCTTATAATCAATGACGTCTTCAGTCTTCCCTTTAACAATGCCGGCACTGAAAGTTTTGCTGGCTTTGGAAATAAGATCATTAATCTCATCAGGTGTGTAGATCCTATTCTCCTTTCGTATCAGCCTTTTTTTCCGTACCAAAAGCACGGTCGCATGTCAAAAATAAATGCCCTCTAACTGGGAAATACTTCTGAATTTTCCACATGGCTCTGTGGACAATAAGAAACAAACAACGTATCAGCCTTTTTTTCCGTACCAAAAGCACGGTCGCATGTCAAAAATAAATGCCCTCTAACTGGGAAATACTTCTGAATTTTCCACATGGCTCTGTGGACAATAAGAAACAAACAACGTATCAGCCTTTTTTTCCGTACCAAAAGCACGGTCGCATGTCAAAAATAAATGCCCTCTAACTGGGAAATACTTCTGAATTTTCCACATGGCTCTGTGGACAATAAGAAACAAACAACGTGTTGTTTTATTTTGGCCACCACAGCCATCGGAAAAAAATATGTAGTTCATCAACATTAATAGGGATATTTTCTCTGAAGTGTTTATCAAGGAAAGAGCAAACTTCATTAGGTTCCTTAAACGCCGACCTTCATGATATGAAAAAAAAAAAATGTAGCTTTACCAGTCTTCAGGTCGTAAACACAAAATTAAAAAACCCAGAGTTGTCTATAATAGAAGACTTCCTCAACAGGAATATGGTATAAAGGCACATTTTGCATAAAATATACTGTAATTGCCTCTATATTTTCATTTTTCTGGCACAGTTCTTCTTAGACCTCAATATTCTGTAGAATTTGTTTGCTCTGCATTTATGAACTATCTGTTCAGCAGTTGCTGGCATTTTTTTGCAGTGTCATTTAGATTAGGACTTTTAAATTTCTGGCTGAGTTCTTCACATGTAGAACAAACATCAATTTGTTGACCAAACTTGAAATTATAGTTCTCATGGAAATACTTCAAATAAAATTTGTATTCCATGTCAAATTAAGGATATATTATTTTGAATATGTTAATATTAAATTAGTTAACATCCAAAGATGCAGGTAAATGTTTTTTTCTTTATGTTGTTAGAATATTGAACTTCACGCATTGAAAATGATTCAATATGCTTATCAATGAGGGGACATATAGAACCAGGTATCACATCACATCGACTCCCAATAGATTTTTCTCTTATATATCAATGGGACCCTCACCTGTTATTAGTAACTTATTAAGTCTACGAACATGTAGACTACTTGCACAGAGCATTGCAAAAGGCCATTTCTCCGCAGATGTGACCTTTTCCAATGAACTGTGATATGGCTGCTACATATTTGAGCTCTAGAGAAACGATATGGAAACATCCTTTTCACAGGAAAATGAGTCGACTTCACTGCAGTGCATTCATACAAAAATGTGGAGATATGGTATTTTCCAACAGACTGATTCAATTAATGGCGGCACTGTAGATGTTCTCCTGAGCAGAAGAGCGAAGGATTAAAAGGATCATGCCAACATCACAACATGTATGAGAAAGACGAGCTCAGAGTTTAAGATTTTTTTTATTTTAACTTTTGCGTATTTCACCTGTTTTACTGAAATAAAATTTTGGAATATTCTCTGCAATGAATTTGTAATACAATATTTCATTCTAATTATTGTCAAATAATAACAATTATATTCAAATAAACTGTGTTTTCATAATCTTATAACTAGTTTAAGTACTTCAAAACTTGCTTTAGGCCCGTAACACACTTGCAGAGTTTTCACCAGCGAGAAATGTGTTGCGAGAAAATTAAAAAATTGATAACATGGATTCAAATGGACGTCCACACACTGGAAGAGATTCTCGCTCGAGGCAAAAACGTCGCGCGACTTTCTCGCTGGAATCGGTAGCTCAGCGAATTTTCTTGACACATTTATCAAAAATGTTTGACATTTATACTCTTTATAAAGATTGAATGTAGAAAAAGATACCACAGGTGGCGATGAATTGTATTGCTTTTATTTGAAAATGAGGAAAGATGGCTGATAATTGCGGTCAGAAACTTATCGTACTTGTACGATGTCACCCGTAGGCCTATTTATATGATACACGGGATGAAAACTATAAAAACACGAAACTTAAAGAAGAAATCTGGAGACAAATATCAGATTATCTGAAAATAAATATTTTGATGAGATTTAATAGTATTGATTAAACATTTGAAATAATGTATCTATATGTTTTAACAGTTTACGTAATTTTAATCGGAATATAGCAAAGAATTCTCTATCATATCATGAATGGCAAAAAAAAAAAACTGTGGTCCATTGGTAACGCCTAAACGTATCATCATTCAAATCGAAACCAGTGTCCAAAACTCGCCCTTATTTTCGTAAGATACAATGTGATTTTCAGATATTTCTGGCTTTAATTTTAGGCCTACTTCTTCCTTTCATGAACAAAATATGTTCATGTAACTCCATTTCCTCATCATCTGAATACTCAGATTCAACATAGCGTTCGTACGTAATTTGTAAAGTACGATAATATACTTACAGGTTATATATTTAAGTACGACAATATACGTAAATATATAAGCTATAATATTTCACCCAACGAGTGATTACTATAATAAGAATAAATGCTTTCTGCATGAAGGCAGTGCATAGATGATCATAGCGAGGTGTGATCTGTGATAGCGAGAACTCGCCAAGTGTGTGGAGGAAGGCTCTTCGCCTCTTTCTCGCAACACATTTCTCGCTAGCGAAAACTCTTCTAGTGTGTTACGGGCCTTATCCATATTAAATATTACAGAATTGGTCTTATCCAAAAATAAAATTCAGTTAATGCTCATATTTTTGGGGTTTGATTTTCAACGAAATAAGAATTTAATAGTAATCAGTTTGCAGCCTAATAAATTCCCTCATACACATAGCGCCTGTTTAACAGATTTCGAGAAGTATTAGAGCATGAAGGAAATAGTGTATTGTTCCTCGATCAAATAGCCTATATCAATAGCGGGAGACTATGAATGACAGAATGGATTATTCGTGAGAGTCGCAACTGCTGCAGAAATGGTTCTTTTTCTCATAGCTCTGCCTGTTATGCATTAAGATCCCAATCTTCTATTGGTGATATAAACATACTGCTTAAAATGTCATACTTTGCATATTTTCATTCTGTTATTGTTATTATTAATATTCTGAGGTAACTCGTCTGAAGCTAAACACATTTTTGGAGATCGATATTATCAGGGCTAAAAGGCCGTGGTCTGTTTACATTCCGAGATTAAACACATTTTTGTTTTACAAAAGAAAGCTATAAGAATAATGGCTGGTGTGTATAGAAGGACATTATGTAAAAATATTTTTGAAAATTTAGAAATCTTGGCCTTACCTTGTGAGTAGGTTGCTTCCCCAATGATGTTTTATATTAAAAATCGAGATACATTTACTACTAATCAAGGCATTCATTATTTTAATACAATACATACAGAATAAAGAAATATAATTACAAAACAAACAAAGAGAAATACAAATAAAATAATACAAGCAATATAAAAAGAAGATACAGTAGTATTAACAAAATTTGAGACCGAATGAGCAGCGCTCGTGCTCGGTCGCAGTTCAGATATCATATTAAAATAAAAAATAATAATAATAATATAAATATATAAGTAAAATAAAATAGGAACTAAAATATAATTACAGCGGCAATGGAATTATATAATATAATATTAACACTAGAGAAGAATAATATCGCACGTGAAAAGTAGGACTAATATATATTTCAAAATTATAGAATACAAATATAATATAGGTTGATTAATTCATACACATAGGCTATAAATTTATTTAATCAAATTGAAGATATTAACACGTTTCTAATTTTCTTGTTATATGTTAGTGGGTTACATGTTAGAAGTTCTGGGTGTAATTTAGTTAAAGCATTGTACAACCGAGGGCCAAAATTTATGCTATGCTTTAGACCGGCAGATGTGAGACATTTAGGTTCTACTAATGTTGAATTAATATTTCGTCTTGTGTCATAATTGTGTGTCTGTAATACAAACTTATTACGATTTTTATGATAAAATTTTAACAGCGTATACTTATAAATTTGTTCAATATTAAATACATTAAATTCAGAATAAATTAATTAATCAGATCTTCATCTACCCTCTCTTAGTCTGAGCTGTTAAAAAAAAAAGAAGTTCACTATACACTAGGGTGGAGTGAATCTATACATGAAATTGTTTTTTACCTGTTTTCCAAATGCAATAGTTGCAAATATCTTTATTTTCACTTAACTTAGGAATGTGAAAAATATGGAGTTTCTATATTTAATTTTTAAGGTGCCCCCAAGGGCTTTGAAGTTTCTTAAAATTATATATATATATATATATATATATATATATATATATATATATATATATATATTTGCCTTTTTGTAACTTATACTTGTTCTATTATTTTGTTTTTCATTACTTAGCTAATGAATTTCTGTAAAATCACATATTTAAACTTTATTTGGAAGACTCTAAATTGGGGTTGCAGTATACAGTATTTTTGAGGGGATCCAAAGGGACAAAATATATCGTATTTTACATAATATATAACAAAAATTTCCATTTGAGCCCATTTATTTTCCTTAGTTAAAATTTATTCTTGTTTTCCTTTTAATTTCTTTCTAAGTGTTAACTAAATTAACAGGAATTTCAAAGGCACAGGAATTTCATCCACTAGTCGTGCAACGTATACAGTTTTCGTCATACGCTACCACTTAATGTAAAGATCAGTCGTGTCGCCGTCCTCATGGATTTCAAGACGTTCTTCCATTTTTTTTAAGTATTGTTTTAGAAGATTTAAATAATACTTAAATGCTTCTAAATATTCTTTCATTCTATCCTTACAATTTACAGGATTTTTCCTGCTCTTCATAACGGCCACACGACCGACCTGTTCGTAGCATCTTCAAATCTATCTTGAAAACTGTATCTGCAATGACAGAAGAGTTTTGCTGTTTCCTTGGTTCACACACGCCTCTTTCAACACAGTGATTCTACACACATCGTGGAGGCTTTTTGCTATATTCTGTTCTCTGTTTTTAAGTGACATTACAGTTGTAACTTTGGTTTTTAACGTCATATACCAAGTGTTCACTTTTTATAACATGTTCCATTCGACCTACACGACCTGAAGATGCCAATCAAAATTGGCGAAAACGTTTGTTTTTAAAATCTGTGTAAATGTTATTATAACATGTTTTATTGTGTTATGTTAAGTATTGACTGAATAGAACTCATTTTTCAATTAAATTAACAGGTCCAATTATGATCCCTCTTTCTGTCCTTTGCTCTAGTAAAACATTCTTTCTTGTTTTGTAACACGGCGGTTTTTATCACAATCTTTAGTATTAATTCTTTTGCATTTGCAACTGCATAATATATCTAATAGTTTGTTTGCTTCTCTTTTTTAATTTTGAAATGTTGTCATTTTAGTTGTCGTCACTATGTCGTTTCTTACGAGGCTTCATTAAGTTTGTGTATTGATCATGATAAGCACGAATCAGTTTAATATTCTTGTATGAATGACTTTCGGAATTTATGCATTTACCTGGATTTCCAAGTAACCAGTGGATAGCCGGGGCTAGCTTTGTACGCTCGTAGCGCGTGCTGCGAAATGTCTATGAATAGCACCCTTGCATTTCTTTCTTGTTTCATGGACCAGCGGTTTAGGTTTCAGGGTTTTTATTAATTTTTTTATTTTCTATTTTACTTTTAGTTATTTATTTGTTTGTTTATTTATTTGTTTGTTTATTTATTTGTTTGTTAATTGTTTATTTGTTTATTTATTTGTTTATTTATTTGTTATTTATTTATTTACTTATTTATTTATTTACTTCATTCATTCATTCATTCATTCATTCATTCATTCATTCATTCATTCATTCATTCATTCACTCACTCACTCACTCACTCACTCATTCAGTCACTCATTTATTTATTTATTTATTTACTTAGTTATTTATTTACTTATTTATTTATTTACTTATTTATTTATTTACTTACTTAGTTATTCATTTACTTATTTATTTATTTATTTACTTATTTATTTATTTATTTATTTATTTATTTACTTAGTTATTTATTTACTTATTTATTTATTTACATATTTATTTATTTATTTACTTATTTATTTATTTACTTATTTATTTATTTACTTATTTATTTATTTACTTATTTATTTATTTACTTACTTAGTTATTTATTTACTTATTTATTATATTAGTTACTTATTTATTTATTTACTTACTTAGTTATTTATTTACTTATTTATTTATTTATTTATTTATTTATTTACTTATTTATTTATTTACTTATTTATTTATTTACTTAGTTATTTATTTACTTATTTATTTATTTACTTACTTAGTTATTTATTTACTTATTTATTTATTTACTTATTTATTTATTTACTTACTTAGTTATTTATTTACTTATTTATTTATTTACTTATTTATTTATTTACTTACTTGGTTATTTATTTACTTATTTATTTATTTATTTACTTATTTATTTATTTACTTACTTAGTTATTTATTTACTTATTTATTTATTTATTTACTTATTTATTTATTTACTTACTTAGTTATTTATTTACTTATTTATTTATTTATTTATTTACTTATTTATTTATTTACTTATTTATTTATTTATTTACTTATTTATTTATTTATTTACTTATTTATTTATTTATTTATTTACTTCATCATTCATTCATTCACTCACTCACTCACTCACTCACTCACTGACTCAGTCACTCATTTATTTATTTATTTATTTATTTACTTAGTTATTTATTTACTTATTTATTTATTTATTTACTTATTTATTTATTTACTTAGTTATTTATTTACTTATTTATTTATTTATTTACTTATTTATTTATTTATTTATTTACTTATTTATTTATTTACTTATTTATTTATTTACTTATTTATTTATTTATTTACTTAGTCATTTATTTACTTATTTATTTATTTACTTATTTATTTATTTACTTATTTATTTATTTACTTACTTAGTTATTTATTTATTTATTTATTTATTTATTTATTTACTTATTTATTTATTTATTTACTTACTTCATTCATTCATTCATTCATTCATTCATTCATTCACTCACTCACTCACTCACTCAGTCACTTATTTATTTATTTATTTATTTATTTATTTATTTATTTATTTATTTATTTACTTAGTTATTTATTTACTTATTTATTTATTTATTTACTTATTTATTTATTTACTTACTTAGTTATTTATTTACTTATTTATTTATTTATTTATTTATTTACTTATTTATTTATTTATTTATTTACTTATTTATTTATTTATTTACTTATTTATTTATTTATTTATTTATTTATTTATTTATTTATTTATTTATTTATTTATTTATTTATTTATTTATTTATTTATTTATTTATTTATTTATTTATTTATTTATTTATTTATTTATTTATTTATTTATTTATTTATTTATTTATTTATTTTTTGCGAATTGTGAAAATCATTTGACATGGACAAGGCGAGTTTTGCTTTCAAGAAACTGCCATTATATGAAGAGGGTCTTAATTTTTTGGTATCGTCCGTCTGGTCAATTTTCTCGCGGAACTTCTGAGCAAATTAATGTGTCTTTACGTACGAAGTTTCCCGACCCTCGGAACAACTTTTCGTGACTTGCTGATATTTTTAATACGAATGAACTGCAAAATAAAGTTTTGGTGTTGCTTGATTTGCGGTGAGGACGAACTCGCGAACCGCCGCGCCTCGTTCCTCAGGAAGGGCTGCGCCGCTCCCCCTCTCGCTCGTTTTGATGTTTATAGCAAAACATGTTTGCGAATTAACGTTGTTTCCTTTATTTAATCTAGCATCTCGATATAGTCTACATAATTATCACTTAATTAGGTAATTTTGTGGCGATAAGTTCTGCATCGGAAGAGAATATTATTAGTATGATAGCAGCTTGTACGTTGGAGTTGTTTCCTGGAACAGTCTGAGTCGCTTGGTGGCTTAACGTAGCTATAGTAACGGGAATTCATCACTCATACCTAAACTACACAGAAATTCTGTACATCGTATGTTCCTGGTTCATTTTTATTTTCCGTTAAATACTTGAAGTACATTAAAACTGCAATAGAAAGGACCTATTTGTTTTATTTTTACCACTGATACATATACAAAACTGAACTAATTTTATTTGAGCTCACCAACGAATGTTTGAGATCTTATTTTCCACTTTCCACTTCTCTTGCATATATCAGAATACGAACACATACAGGCTGCTACAGAAAACACTAGCTGGACAACAATTTTACAGAATTTAATACACTATTCAATTGTTAAAATGCTCTAATAATGCGCAACAAATCCTATTTCTACCGTATTTCTTATTAATTACAATATTGTTCGACTTTACTGACACTGAATATATATATATATATATATATATATATATATATACAGAGTGTTTAAAAAATACGGGGCATAATTTCCCACATGTAGACAATCAAAATAGTTCATTACAACATGTGTCCGGAAATGCTTTATTTCCGAGTTATGGCCTTCACAACATTGAAATTCACCGGAACGTTTTTCTTTCCGCAGGTCGTTGCCGTCAAAGGAGACATTAAGAGGGCACTCTGACTGTTCATTCCGAGGCGAAGGTTACATTCAGTGTTGTGTAGGCGTTAGACTGTGCGACATGTATTCAAATCAAGAGCTGGCAGAGATATACTTCATGCACGGTAAGGCGGACGGCAATGCTGCGCTGGCTCGTCGTTTGTACCAGGAGAGGTACCCACAGCGACAATGTCCAGATCGGAAGACATTTGTAAGTCTCCATTACCGTCTGTGCGAGTATGGAAAATTTAACTCTTCTGGTTTGGGAAGGGGACGACCAAGATCTACAACTCCAGAAGTACAGGAGGAGATTCTGGAGGCTGTGAACATGACTCCTTCTATCAGCACACGAAGGGTAGCGTTGCAAGTCAGTGTTCCTCATACGACTGTCTGGAGACTGTTGAAAGAGTATCAATTATTGTATTCTTATCATTTGCAACGTGTACAGGCCCTGTCACCAGCAGATTACCCTGCACGAGTTAGGTTCTTGCAGCAGTGTGGTGTAAATCCGAACTTAGTATTATTTACAGATGAAGCACAGTTCACACGAGATGGCATAACAAATTTCCACAATCAGCATGTATGGGCGTATGAAAACCCACGTGCAACTGTTCCGTCTCATCATCAGGTGCGGTTCTCCCTCAACATGTGGGCCGGTATCATTGGTGATCGATTAGTTGGACCCCATGTACTTGTAAACAGACTTACGGGGCAGGCGTACACAAACTTCCTGGAAAACACCATACCTCATGTTTTAGAAGACACTCCACTGATCAATCGTCAACACATTCACTTCTTGCATGATGGCGCTCCTGCACACTTCAGTCGTACGGCTCGCCGGTACTTGGATCGAAGGTTTCCTGATCGATGGATAGGTAGAGGTGGCCCAATTGCTTGGCCTCCACGCTCACGTGATCTGAACCCTCTCGATTTCTACTTGTGGGGCCATTTAAAATCATTGGTTTATTCGTCTCCGGTGCCTGATTTGGAATCCCTTCGGAATCGAATTGTGGCATGTTCTGAAGACATACGCAATACTCCTGGAGTTTGGGATCGTGTTCGAAGGTCAATGAGATATCGATGTGAGGTCTGTATTCAAGCAGGAGTTGGACATTTTGAACATCTGTAATGACAACGACCTGCGGAAAGAAAAACGTTCCGGTGAATTTCAATGTTGTGAAGGCCATAACTCGGAAATGAAGCATTTCCGGAGACATGTTGTAATGAACTATTTTGATTGTCTACATGTGGGAAATACATACCTGAAATTATGCTTCGTATTTTTGAAACACCCTGTATATATATATATATACAGGGTTTGTTAAAAGTCCCGCACCACCTAAATAACTTTTGAAGCATGTGGTTCAGTGACATGAAACTTGGTATGATGGGATAACCATATACTAAGAACTCAATAATGGTATTACCGAGTTTTTTCTTATTTTAAATGGAACACCCAATATATATATATATATATATATATATATATTTTTTTTTTAATGGTGCTCATTAAGAGCTTTTCAAAAAGTATCCACACTTGATACTTCTGTACAAATTCAGTGTTGCTAAATAAATAATAAAAAAAAAAACAGAAAAGTGTAGGTCTAACGACTAATACAAGTAAAACGCTTCTTTTGTTTACTGTGATTTGACTGTCCTTAGTTTATATTCATGGAATATGGGTAAAACGCTTCTTTTGTTTACTGTCATTTGATTGTCCATTGTTTATATCAATGGAAATATGTTTGTGCGAGATCGTGCGTATTTGCTTGTTTTCCGCACAGAACCAATACGCGGTAAGTGTGAAATACCACATTCAGTATTCCCAACGTAACACACATAACAATTTCCCTCTTCTTACCCGTTAAGCGCGACATTCATTTTACTGATTTAGGCTTTTAACATTTATTTTTAGAGACGTTTAACATAGTAATAATTATAAATTGGAAACTTACCACTGCAATTTCACCTAAATTGCAATGTTAATTATTGTTTTTAAATATTTGCAAAAATTAAGTAAAGTCTACTAGTGCACGAAACTTATTGCATTCCTGATACAAGTAACATTAAGGAAGCCGTGAAAAAATCAACGAGATTCCAGATGCCGATGTTTATTACTGCAATATGTTATATAAGTAATATTGTTAAAATATTAAAATGAAAAATAAATCATTACATAACCTTACCGTTTGTTTTAAGTTCGCATTTATAGACTGGGGGAAAAAAAGACAGACGTATATCACGGCCTGCTCGAGTATAGTAAACATAGAAAACATTTTACAGCAACAATGTTGAAGAAAGATATTTTGGTGTTCCGAAGTTGGCGTCATTAAACAGAAACCAACATGGAGATTTCATTGCAACTAATTAGAAATTCGTCTTTCAGGTATGTAATAAACGATATTCGCACAAAATAATGTACGATACACGAGCGGTATGTTTGTTTTCATGTTCTCGGAAATTAAAAAAGCTCAACTACGTTTCGCTTTTTCAATCTTTTCCTCGAACATGAAAACGTCAACATACCGCTCTTGTAACGTATATTACTATTATTGATACAGACATCTTATTTAAGGAATTGAATCTGACATTATAGTGTGTTAAATATAAATAATTCTGTCTGAAGTTGAGCGAAAGGGAAAGAATTCAAATTTTAATGGTTTTTGACTATGGAGACATACAATGATCTCATCGAGAGGCGGCGAATTTATTTAATGGTATGCATCCGGATCGCAGTCCAATTGCACATACAGCAGTGACAACGAACGTAAGGAAATTCACTGAAACTGGAAGTGTAGAGGACTTACCAAGACAGGTCGCCCGAAAAGTGCAACTGATTATAATACTTCATTGGACGTTTTCCTCCGTATGCAAGAAAATCCATAATTTATTATCTACTACAAATTTGGCGTCAGAATATAATATAAGCCAAAGTTCCGAGATGAAATATCGCGGACTTGACATCTAGCGGAGCGGTGTGGAATTGCGTCCACAGATACAAATATTAACATAGCGGGGTTCGGACTATTGTTTGAAACGTGAGTTTCTAATGTGGGATAATATATGAAACACTTAAGAAATGTTGAATAATATTTAATGTAAAATTATTATCTTATATCAAAGCTGGATATTATGAGAAATATTGCATACTTCATATTACTTTCTGTAATTAATTGTTACATATTTTTTCTTTGGTTTAGTGAGACAAAATCAATTCTGATATTAGGAATGAATTTACAATAATGAATTATATACGCATTACTGACAACTGCAAAGATAAAATTGATAGTAATATGATGGTTGTAATAATTGGTAGTAAATGCATGTGGACAACAATAAAACTTAATTTGATAAAACCTTAAAATTTCCGATACATTTTAACTTCTATTCATTTATTAGGTCGAAATAAAAAAGCTAATTTATATTTTTCTATCACCACAGAGACGAAGGAATTAG
The DNA here is from genome assembly GCF_040183065.1 of Periplaneta americana. Lineage (NCBI taxonomy): Eukaryota > Metazoa > Arthropoda > Insecta > Blattodea > Blattidae > Periplaneta > Periplaneta americana. The sequence continues at coordinate 156,361,669 of NC_091131.1, read as the reverse complement.
GCCTACTAAAGAATGTTGTTCATTCACGTTTTATGATCCTCCGGAAATCGAAAGTACGATTTGGAGTAATTTATAATGCTGTAATTTTGTAGGAATTATAAACAGCACACATACACCCTGACATTTTAACACAGCACTAATTAATGAAACTATTAACTAGCCCAGCAACAATATACATTGCAGTTGATTACAGCTTGTTTCGCGAGTATCGCCACACCGGCCGCCTAGGTAGCAGCACCAGCGTCGTTCGCGCGCAGAACTGCTAGCTGTCCGGTATTATTATAGTAAGGTATTTGCTGACTTGTAATCACTCAAAGGGATTCGACAACCGAGTGGAGCACTCTTGCTCACATTGAGCGCTCTTATCTGATAAGACGCCTCGTACAAAATTCAGTGTCAATCACAGGAAATCAAAAAATTCCATCAAATTTTAACTTTGAAAAACTGCGTTTTCAATAACTGTAACTCAAGTAATAAATGTCTGTAGAGACCTTTCGTGTTTTTATTCTGTTAATGTAACATTTCAGCTTATCTTACTTTTGAGGTTAAGTATTGTTGTTTCGTATTTCCGCTCTGAGTAGTTGGCAATAGTATTCAATACGCCGTGATAGATAGCAGCTTGTTTTTGAGCTCCATGCATTACAAGGAAACATAATAATGTTTCTCGCGCTGAACTGGAGAATTCCCACGGTATCTTTGAACCGTGCCGTTACGTTTAGCACCAAATTTAAGTAAATACACAATCTTGCCAACATAAGAACACGACGTTGGTGTGTGGCGTCGTTGGAGAGAGAAATTTGTTTCTTTTCTCTCTCTACCTCCTTCGTTCTAAACATTACAGAGAGCACCACTGTTAGCTACAAGGTATATTTGAGCAAATATATTGAAGTAGATTACGTGACTTAGATGAGAGTCTAGAGACAAAACAATTTTGCTATATTTCTTTTTTTATTAAATGTTAAGCACAGGAACGCTATTTCGTAATTTTATTTAAGAAACAAGCCAAACAAATTATCTTTGCATCAAAAACGGATGTTCCCTGGACAAAATTATCGCATTTTATAATTGTTTGAATGCAACAGAAGCCAGACGTCTTGCACTTGACTAATGCAGTGAATTATTTAAGAATATAGTCGCGAATTTTACTACCACCATTATTTCGATTGTGTTTTGTTTGGCACGGCTCGGTACGGCCCGGTGACTAGTGGCCAGCAAGTAACATAGACTACCGACATTGCTCTGCCGTGGGTATTATCCACTTGTTCCTAATGTCTTATTGCTGTGTTTTATAATAATAATTATTATTTACGTAAGTAATTTGGTTTTGCAAGTTATTTAATTGTATTCGTTGAATAATCTTATTAAATTGCATTGGTGGTTTCATCTTAATAGTCTATTTTCACTCGCCCTTCGGATTCGTGAAATTATCAAGTTAGTCGCCCAAAGTTTTTTTTATGGAGATATGCCTGTCCGGCTGCCTTGAAGAGTTCCAGTGTACAGTTCTCTTTCTCTTGGGCTATTTTCGTCGAACAGATGACCTAGATACGTGGCGCATTTTACACTTACTATCTGGAGCCTTAGGCAGATATAGCCCCCAGCCGTTATAGCTGGCTTTCGCAACCGTATTTCACTACCTACCGTAGCTCCGCAAGTGCATCACGATGCTGGATGGGCACCGGTCCCATACACTGGCCGAAATTTCATGAGAAAATTTCTACCCCGATGGGGACTCGAACCAGTGCGCATTCCGTACCGCGAGTCCTAGGCAGGATGCCTTAAACCACGACGCCACGGCGAAGGACAGGAGTTCTCTTACATGCCAGTAAATCCACTGAACTGAGCCTGTCGCATTTAAATACACTTAAATGCCATAGACTTCGATAAAGAACATGATGGTAAGGATGAGGAATTTTGGAACAGGGTGATTTGGTCAGATGAGACGAGATAAATCTTTATGGTTCCGATGGCATTCATAGGATATGGAGAAAGCCCAACAGAGATAAGGACAGAAAACACATTAAGTGCAGTGAAACACGGGTGGATGCATACTATTATGGGGATGTATGTCTGCAAATGGTGTGGGGAATATTGACTTCAAAGATGGGATTATGGATAAGTATGTGTACAATGACATTTTAAGGTCAAATGTTAGGCAGAGTGCACAAAAATGGGGATGCCACCTGTGTACATGTTCCAACAAGACAATGACAGTAAACACACTGCTCAAATTAATAAGGATTGGCTCATATGGAACATATCCCAAGAACCATAGAGAATTTCAAACGTGTAGTGAGAGAAAAATGGGATAAAATCAAACCAGAACAGTGTAAAAACTTGATAAATGAATGAGAAGTAGGTGCCAAGCAGTAATGGAACCGAAAGGTTATGCTACAAGATATTAATTGTTTTTCAAAAGTGTAAATAATCAAAGTGTTCTGTATGGTTGTGAAACTTGGACTCTCACTTTGAGAGAGGAACAGAGATTAAGGGTGTTTGAGAATAAGGTGCTTAGGAAAATATTTGGGGCTAAGAGGGACGAAGTTACAGGAGAATGGAGAAAGTTACACAACGCAGAACTGCACGCATTGTATTCTTCACTTGACATAATTAGGAACATTAAATCCAGACGTTTGAGATGGGCAGGACATGTAGCACATATGGGCGAATCCAGAAATGCATATAGAGTGTTAGTTGGGAGGCCGGAGGGAAAAAGACCTTTAGGGAGGCCGAGACGTAGATGGGAAGATAATATTAAAATGGATTTGAGGGAGGTGGGATATGATGATAGAGAATGGATTAATTTTGCTCAGGATAGGGACCAATGGCGGGCTTATGTGAGGGCGGCAATGAACCTCCGGGTTCCTTAAAAGCCAGTAAGTAAGTAAATAATCAAAGTGTACAAAGAAGACTGTTACATAGAAATTGAACATGTTTTTGTTTATTTTGTTTTGTTTAATGTATTCAGAAATTTATATTTTATTTTTTCATTTATACTTTAATATATTCCAAAGTCCATGTATAATAGTTATCTCATATGAAAAAATTAAATTACACATATTCATAACACAAATTAGCGTTTTATTTTGAAAATAGAAGTGTACAAACAACACTGTTATCTATACTAATAATAAATCTGTAGCCAAAATTTTTCTGGTAATTTTCGATTTTCCAAAAATAATTGGTGTTTACATGTATAATTAACCATTCTAAAACCGAAAATCGCTTTTTTGAAATTTTTGTTTGTTTGTATGTCTGTCTGTCTGTCTGTCTGGATTTTGTTACCTTTTCACGCGATAATGGCTGAACCGATTTATGTGAAAATTGGAATATAAATTAAGTTCGTTGTAACTTATATTTTAGGCTATATTGCATTCAAAATACTTTATTTAAAAGGGAGGCTATAAGGGGGCCTGAATTAAATAAATCGAAATATCTCGCTTATTATTGATTTTCATGAAAAATATTACATAACAAAAGTTTCTTTAAAAATAATTTCCGATAAGTTTTGTTCTATACAAAATTTTGATAGGACTGATATTTAATTAGATAAATGAGTTTTAATATTACAATAACAACGCCATCTAAGGCGCTATACTGAAATAAAAACAAATGACTTCGTCTGTAAGGGGCCTTGGACAACAACAATCGAAAGCTATTAAACATAGCCTAAGAGAATGTTTCTGTGTTTGTATGAAGTAATATAGCAAGCTAATTAATTGTTTAATTATTATTTCACCATTGCAAAGTGTAGTTTCTCTAGATGGACATAATTCTGCAATGTTATTACACTAACTTCTGAAACATATAGCAAGTAATATAAAGTATACACATTAAAACTATATGATACGTCAATCTTCATTAAACTATGGTTGCATGTAATAACAATTTTATTAAGAAACATGTTAAAGGAATTGTCATTGCACCAAATGATTGCTCTCTGGACCAAAATGACCGCATTTTAATTATTTAAATACAATTTAAATTAAGTAACATATTAAACGATTTATCCTTCTATCAAACACGAATGTTCCCTGGATCAAGCTTCCTATTTTAATTATGTAATTACTTTGTATTTATTTCTAACAGGTGCAGCGGAGCGCACGGGTACGGCTAGTATACAATTATGTACTCTACACACATTTAACTTGTCTGCCGCTGGAGGGCTACTGTCGCGCCAGCTGTCAAATGTTGGCATATTTTATACATATGAGTTGCGCGACTGTATGTATTAGTATTAGACTGTGATATTACTCTCTTGCTAGCTGCTAGCCGACTCCTCATACAGGATAAGCCCGCCCCCCCCCCAAAAGAGGAAAAAATGAAAACTGTTAGAAATTTAAATCATCCAATAAAAAAAATAGAGCAGTTAACCTTTAAGCCGGAAGAAAATCTAAATACAATTGGTGCGCCCTAGCGAGAAAAAGAGAACTCACATTAACCTCGAACGTCCGTCAACAAAAAGCAGAGAACACTGTCCTCTATTGAAAGGAAGGGAAAACGATAATAAGAACACGAATAAATTAAATAAAAACAGTAGAGTAAAAGAAAAGAATAAAAGTAAAATGGAGTAGAAAGAAAAAGGAGTAAAAGGAAAAAAGAAAACATGGCCGGCGAAACAAAAGCCACAGATTTATAAAAAAAAAGTTGAGGAAATTCCTACAAAACAAAAACTGAAATAACGAAAGAGGATTTGTAAAATATGTGTAAAAAATAGTAATTGATAGCTATATCTTCAAGTCTGAGTTCATGATTTAAGAAAACAACAACAACATCGTCATCATCATCATCATCATCATCATCATCATCATCATCATCATCATCATCATCATCATCATCACGGGTTGAGCCGGTAGGCCTGTTCCGTCCCCATTAGAATTGTTCTCTCCAACGAAACCTAGGACGACCAACACTTCTCCTTCCTCTTGGAGCATACTGGAAAGCTTTCTTGGGAATTCGGTGATCCTCCATCCTTTCTAGATGTTCCAGCCACCTGTTACGTTGATTTGTTAACTTTTGTGTTATTCCCTTTATCCCTAATTCTTTTCTGATATCTTCATGCTTCTTGTGTTGTAATGAAGAATATCCCGCCACTGATCTTAGGAATTTAATTTCTGAGGCTTCTAGTCGTCTTTTGTCTCTTTCCGTTAAGGTCCATGTCTCTGCTCCGTAAAGGAGTACTGGAAGGGCTACTGTTTTGTAGAGTTTTAATTGTGTTCCCGTCGTTGTTCTTTTTCCTAAGCTCCGTCTAATTGTTCCCCATATACCTTGAAATCTATGTATCTTTTCTTCCATATCTCTTTTTTCCACATAAGAAATGTTGCATCCTAAATATTTAAAATTACTAACTTGTTCAATAATTTTGGAGTCAATAACTATTTTCGACCTTTTATGCTGGGTCCCTATGAAAGCCATTGTTTTTGTTTTAGTGTGTGATATTTTAAAATTATAGCTTTTGGTTATTTGACTCAGTTTATAAGCTGAACTTCGGAGGTTGTATTCTGTATCAGCAATCACCACTTGGTCGTCTGCAAAAAGAAGGCAATTTACAGGTGTTTCATCTAAGATAAAATCACAGTTTAAAATATTCAGCCAGTCATTAATGGCTTCGTTGAGATATATATATTAAATAAAGTGGGTGATAGGGGGCACCCTTGTCTAACACCCCCATTAATTTCTGTTGTTAATTTACCTGGACCTTTTCCTTTGTCAATGCAAATATTGGTATTAAGATACATGCTACGTAAGGTTCTTATCAGATGTTGTGGGTATCCTCTTTTCTCCATTATTTTCCATAATTTTCATCTATTCACTCTATCAAAAGCCTTCTCATAATCGATGAATAATAAGTGTTTTTCTAAGTTATATTCTCTTCTTTTTTCAGTTATCTGGTTTATGGTGAAGATAAAATCTGTTGTTGATCGTCCTTCCCGGAATCCATGCTGTTCGTTTTTAACAGTACTTCTGTAATTTTATTTAATCTTCTTGTTACTAATTTTGCATATACAGTGAAACTTGTCTAAAGCGGCCATCTGAAGTTACCTTGTAAAATAGCCGTTTTATCAGGTGGCCGCTTGATTAAGGTTGCGGTTTTTATGAATCAGCATGAAAATACTTAATTTCACTGATTTTTTAGTAGGCCTACTGTGCGCGTACAACGATCTTCAGCCTCTTCCATTCTCGCAACTAGCCTTTTCAAAACTCGCTTGCGGTACCTGAGTTTAAATGACTGGATAATACCTTGATCAAGGTGTGATGTTGTATTTGGGAGAAGAAACACCAATTTCACGGATCACATTGCGATTTTGTCGTTTAATCTTGGTATTGAAATCACATAGCTAATTCTAAAACAATGATGATGCCATCCAAGCTTTATTGTTGGCAGTCTTTTTCACCCCCAATAAGCCCATGTCAACATTTTTCAAATTAAGAGTGGTTCTTTTTCTGCTACATCATTACAACAAAAGAGCAGGGTTATTCTGTCTGTTGCCATCTTCCCCCCTTTACACTCTTTTTTCTTAAAACTTAAAGTTTTGTTAGGGAGGGCACTCAAGAAAAACCTGTTTCGTCACCATTGTAAATATCTCTGAGTTCATATTCCGCAAGAATTGAAGGCAGTCTATTTTTTCCATTCTTCAATAACATTGGTTGCAATGTCACCTCCTTCACCAGACACAGAACGAAATGCAATGTTATGCCGTTTTCTAAAGCACTCTAACCACACATTACTAGCAACAAAATTGCTTACATTGAGTTCTTTGGCAATTTCAAGAGCTTTCTCTAGAATCATAGGCCCACTCACTGGCAGTTTCTTCGCCCTCGGACACTTGAACCATTCGTAAAAGAAATCACATTACTAAACACAGATTCTTTCTTTTTTGGCCACTACGCATATTTTTCTCCCATTCTTTTAATATTTCATCTCTATTCTTAATTATACAATTTATTTGTGGCGTTTCACATTTGAATATTTCTGCAATTTTTCTCGCAGATGTTCCCTTCTCACTTTCTTAAATAATTTTTCGTCTCACCTCTAAACTTAACACCACTCTAGATTTATTGTTAGACACGATTTCTCTCTCAAACTAACTTCACATTTCCTCTGAATCAACTGAATGAAAAGAAGAAAAATTTGTAAAAGCTGGTCCCAGTAGAGAAATATAGAAAGAGGAGAAAAAATTAAAAAAAATTGAATGGTTAACTACTGACCTAAAACATACCGTGACATTTTCCATAGAAAAAGTCCATGTTTCAATCCTTTAAAAACGAGTAAGAATTTATAGCTGTGCAGGGTCGGAGTGGAAAGTGACAAAAGAGTCATAAAACGGTAACCAACTAACCCCAAGATATGGAGGGTGTACTGTTGTACACTTAGCTATTGTCCCCTGTCCTCTAACCATCGAAAAAATAGGTGAGACAGTATTCGTGAAAATATTTTTTTGTTGGACAGTGATTGTTATAGTCAGGTTCCAATCCAAATAGACCCCGGCCGCTGGCCGGAGCATGAGGTGGCCGCTAAATAAAGAGAGAATTTGTATTGATCTTATGGAAAATCCATGTGGTTCCAGAAAAAATTGACCTTTTGGCCAGGTGACCGTTTAAATAAAGTGACCGCAAAGGCAGGTTTCACTGTATCTTATAACAAGTACCCAGTAAACTAATACCTCTACTGTTATTGCAATTGCTTCTTCCACCTCTTTTAAAGATTGGTACAATGACAGCAGTCTTCCATTCTTCTGGAATGTATCCATGATTCCAACATATATTTATTAAATTAAGGAGGCGATATAATACAGCTGGTGTCGCATGTTTTATCAGTTCAATATTAATATTATCAATACCAGGACATTTTTTTTTATTTTTACTACTCTTTATTACTTCTATCATCTCATCCATTGTTATATAGTCTATATTTGCTTCCTCAGTATTTATGTAGACATCTTCTTGATCTTTGTAAAATTCCAGCCATTCACTTTCTATAATTGGACTCAATTGTATTTTATCTTTTTCCTCAGAATTTATCATTTTTAGGACTTTATATGCATACTTTTGAGCTCCATGAAAATCACATTCTAATTCATTTCCATATGTTTCCCAACTTTTTCTATGTATCCTTCTTACTTCTCTCTTAGCAATTGCACATCTCCTTTTATATTCAATTTTATTCTCTATGGATTTGTCTTTTAAATATCGTAAATATGCGCCCTTCTTGTTTTTAATTATGTCTGCAATCTCTTGATTTCATATTCGTAACCCTCTTTTTTATGTCTTTTGATTCTCTTTCCAAGAGCTTCTTCCGCTGTTTAGAGTACTACCGTCTTTAGTGTTTCCCATTCCAAATTGATATTATTACTGACAGGCATTTCTGTAAATGAATTATCTGATCTTTGATATAAATACTTGATGCTCTCTTGTTGTAACAAATTAACTTTATAAATTTCTTTTTTGTTATCTTGTTTTACTTGTTCTTTTCCAAGGAGTTGGTAGTATTAATTTTGATATTACCAAGTAATGATCTGAGTACACATCTTTACCTCGAAATACACGTACATCTTCTATTAAGAGATCTGTTTTCCTATTTGCTATTATGTAATCAATAATGCTGTGTATATGTCCATCCGTCCTTGTAAATTTGTGTAAATCTTTGTGTTCAAAGAACGTGTTCATTATCCTTAATTCGTTAAAAGAGCAAAATTCTCCAAGGCGTTCACCATTCTTATTGATTATTTGTTCTCCTTTATTTCCAACGATTCATGGGATTTTCCGTCTAATCCTTTGGGGAGTTCTAGATTATTTAATTGTCCTCATAGTAGGTAACCAGCCTACTGCTAAGTAAGTCCGATGGTGGGGCTGCCACCTCTAAGCATTCGAACTTGCTCCTCACTTGTATAAACTCCCAAGGAGAGAAGAGCCTCTTCCGCTAGAATCTTCTACCGTTGAGGTCTTCACCCTTGTTACCCCGGCCATGGGCCCTCCATATTTATAACCCCTGGAGAGAGGGTGTCCCAGTATTTAAAACCCCTAGGAACCGGGCTCCTTGTTGGTCCACGAGTCCTTATTGCCGTAGTTATTCGGACCACCCCACCATATTTGGTGGGATCCCTCATCTGCCAATCGAGGGACGCGCCCGATAGGGGTTACAAGGTCCCCCACGGGGATTTAGAAAACAATTCCTAGTAAATGTTTGTAGTGAATTTATATTAAATAGTAAAATTGTGGTCATATTTTGACAAGTTAAAGGAACCCTTAACTGCCTGTGTTCTGTTAAATTGATATCTAGTCATTCGTAACTTACATAATTTATCTATAGTTCTGAATTGTACGTCATTTAAATCGCTTCCATTACGTTACGTACATCCCCTGATCACATAACAGATTGGCCATTCCCATGTTAAAAACGTTAACATGTAGTAAAGAACAACCAGCAGGATCGTCACTATCGATTAGTAACGACCGCTAGATGGAAGTACAGTTACTCCATGCAATTCAAATGGGAATTATAGCGTGACTTCTTCTACTGTCGCTAGATGGTAGCATAGTAAAATTGATAAAAGTTGTCTTCAAAGCCCATAAGAGTGATCAGTCTGTTATATGTGATCTGGGGCCCAACCCAGGTTTTACTGTGTTCACGACAGGTTGATTCACTTTCAGCACTTGCATATTGGTTAGCTGTCGTGTTCGGAATTCGCCAGTTGGATTACAGGCAGGTATGTCACTTTATCACATTCAAATTCTGTCAACATTTGGGATTTGCACAGTAACTCAACTTTAGTCACAAAATATTTCTCTTGTTTACAATACTGTAATATAGTCATTTATTGATTTATTGTAAATATACATCTTGAGTACACAACTTTTAACACAACTGTATCACTTCGGAATATGTGTTATATGACTTTCTTGTGTTAAATTCTATCGTACCTGGTTTACATGTTTCGACCTTTTATAAGTCATCCTCAGAACTGGTCGTTGTTGGTCTTGGCGCTTCTTGTTTTGTTTCCTGTGAGGGTGTGTTCGTGTGGTGTAATGTACTCTTTGAAAAACCCAACCAGGTAATCAGCTCCAAGCGGGGATCAAACCTGCGCCCGAGCGCAATTTCAGATTGGCAGGCAACCGCCTTAACCAACTGAGCCACGCCGGTGGCCTGGTTTCATTGTTACTAACAGGGAAAATAAATTGAGAACACAACCTGTTTCATTAGATTATGTGGCACACGGTACCTCGTTCTGTAGCTTAAAGGGAGCGCTATCATTGAATTATATTGGAGTTAAATAATCAATAACGAGATAAATGTTTGGGCTGCAACTCTCATCATCCAAAGAACGACTACTCTCGCCGGGTCCTGTATACAGTAGATGTAATCTTATGAACGATTCGGAAGGACTCAGATGCACATGTCTCATCTCATACTTCTCTTGTCGCCCATTACTCGCGGTCCAACAATTCATTCCACCTATGCCCGTAGAAACTAACTAACAAGGTACGTTCGCGAAGTGCCTGACCGATAATGGTATAAAATCAAATACGATGGATAGTTGAGCTGTAATCAATGTTTATGGTACCAATTGGAGCTGCCCATAGTGGTAATTATACAATTTTATGAGCCTAGATAGATATTGGTATAATAATGAATACCGAAGGAAACTTAGCTATAAATAATCATTATTCTACTAATTTTAGCTGTCCTTACATACACTTAAACATGTTTATGGGTGTTGATGTAGAAATCTGTTAAGCACATTGGATGAAGGAAACATTTCTGCAGTTGGGAGTTGAGCAACTCCATTGTTCAGTTTTCCAGAAAAAGTTACCAGGAGCTTCAAATGGATCACATTCAATTGAAAAAGTAGCTTTCTTCCAGGCAAGCTTAAACATGTTAGTGAATATGGAGGCACTGAACTGCTTATATGGATAAATGCATGCAGGTTGAAGGTAGCTTTACGGCTCTGGAGGTCAGCATCAATTTGTTGAGTAAAACTCTCTCAGAAACGTATGGCGAACTTCTTCCATTGACGAAATAGTATAGGATCCAACGGTTGAACAAGGCCGAAGGCCTAGTGTGCGGTCTCCGTGCATTTCATAATCCAGATTGGCCGGTATACAGAATTTCCGGTGTTGAATAATTAGGAATGATCGTGTCAGTGACTTCAATACCAGTCATTCCAATTTCTCTAGCTTTCGTATACGCCCACCGCCTTATATCAATATCATGCACAGCAATTAGATTAGCCCTTGCCTCTTGAAAATGAGACCACACGTACTCCGATATGACCTCACGTTTTGTTCCATTTGCACCAGTTTGTCTTCCTGCAAGAGTTCAATGATAGTGGCGACTTCCAGTTTCTTGATAAACTGAAAATAGTGTTTGATTTCAAAGCTGGATTAACCTGGATTTGGAATTTCAAGGCAATTCACAAGGTTGTTAGTCGCAAAGTGAGGATTTTTCCGAACATTGGTGCTCAATCTCTTGCCTCTCGATATCAATTAAGCGCATCTTCATATTACGCCATACATTCCTCCTGTTTTTTTCTCCTTTTCCCACACCCATCCCATTCCTACATGATGCAGCCCTCTCTGCAGTTTATTAACCCACCCTTTTTCGCACGCCTCTCTTTGTTGAGCTCTGTAACAAATCGACCGTAAAAGCGATTGGTCCCCAAATATAATTTTTAACCGTATTTTACTACCCTAACTTTCATGTGAATTGCTTCGTTTTGATGCCCAACCTTCTTTAACATACCGCAATTAGATGTGCTTCTTTCAATGCCAAGTATTCGTTTTAGGAAATCCGTTTGTATCTTATTTAATTTTCCCGCATTTTTCAACCCCAAATTTCCGCCCCATACAACATAGATGATCTGACCACAGCTCCGTATACTAACTCCAATGTTGGCACTTTAGTGATCAATTTCAATACTTACGCATTCTTTACCCCGCACTTGCGTTTCGTTATATAAGTGCTAAGTGATTACTTTTGAATCGGTCGTAGATTGTTAGGAAGTAGATGTCTCTTGTTAGTGTTCCGGTTTTGCTTGTCGTCCATCTAGTGTTCCAGTTTTTATGAATCCGTTGTGTTATTTGTTTCTTGATATGTGATAGCCTTTTGGTTGTAGAGTGTAGGTATAGGAGTTTCATTGCTGGAGGCCGCTGCTGCTTTGGTTAACTTATCAGCTTTTTCGTTTCCTCTTGCACTAGCGTTTCTCAAACTTTGGGTCAAGTTTCTACCCGTCAGATCTACAAAACATTTTAAGAAACATTTTTTAAAAGTTATCATTATCAACATCCAATTAACCTCTCAGCTTGGAGTGAACATGGGAGTACTCCCCATTTCAGTTTGGTTGAGAGGCTTTCCCCTCTACTCACACTCTCTACCGTCAGTGAAGGGGAAGGTGCTACAGTCCGTCGTAAAAACGTTCGACTAATTGACTTACAACACTAAGTGTCAAAAATCTATATTTCGAAAGTCTATACCAAGAAATCAATTCTATTTTTATTACTGTCTATATCAATAATTTGCATATTAAAAATATTTAATGAGTTCAATATACGACAGTTACTTGTAACGTAAGAAGAAATAAATACTAAAACAGGCGTACAACTGACATATTAAATTTAAGTACCGTATTTCGATCTTAATAAGCATAGGTCTACTGAACGAGTAGTAATGCGTTTCTACGTTCAGCTACACAAATTATAGTACTATGCAGTGAATTTAAGTCAGTTTCCCCGTCATCTCAGCCATCTTTTCTAAACTGTAAGTTGGATTTTCAGCACATAACGTTTGAAATACATTCAACACCACTTCACATTGGTTTACCTTTTTATGTTTTATAACACTGCTGGAAGCCATAATGTTCGTTAAATAATTTACAAACTACGATAAAATACGGTCCTAAGCCTAAATAAAAAAACTATGTACTTATATAAGAAATTAACACTACACTATGTACACTATTTCCTATACCGATATTCACAAAACACTACGAAGTAAACTGTAAGGACGAAACAAATCTCAAACCACTCAGGGCAAAAGATAAATGTTTTCTCCACCGCTAGTTGATACACTGCGACATACACACTGGGACAATCTGCACTGTGTCGCTCCCCAACATTCAAACCAACATTCCTTAATTTTATTAGTAGCCAGTTGAAAATATTATAACAATGACACTAAAATATGCTGAAACAAGTCATTGTCAAACATCTGTATGGCTGCATTTTATATCCTCTGGTGTACTTTATTAAATATTTTATTTTGTTCTGTGTACAGTGTAGGGGGTGCAGGTATAAGAAGTAACAGCTACTGCTCGGTCGCTAACGGTATCTGTGGAATAGGGAGGGGGAAAAGAATGTCTTCGCGCCCTCTCAACTTGCAAGAAATGCCGTTTAGTAAACCTGTCTGCTCTCAGTGAGCGCGGGACTGAAAACAAAACTAATACAGCACACCTGCAACAGTGGGACTTATGAGTGCCTTCTCTCATTTTAATTTAATTGAGATCGGTAGCAGTGTATTTGCATTATGTAATTCATATTGACGAAAGTCAACCATGAGTTTTAATCAACTTGAAATTTAAATCTAAAAATGGGGAATAAAACGTTACTGCTAATAAAATTAATTTTTTCCTCAGTAGTCTCCTGTTGAACCTTTCTTCTTGTGCTTGTGATTTTATCTAACATTAGTTAGTTTTCGCGCTGTGTGGACGGCACAGTGGTGTTTTTGCGCGTGTTCGTAAAGTGGCACCAGATGTGATCTGGGCACACTGCTTTATTCACAGGAAGCATTGGCTAGTAAGGCCACGCCGACCGATACGAAACAGTTTTCGACACTGCAGTTAAAGTGATAAACTTCATTAAAGCTCGCCCATTGAATGCGAGACTTTTTTCTGTGCTTTGCGACGAAATTGGTAGTGAACGTAAACATCTACTGCTTCACACAGAAGTACACTGGCTTTCAAGGAGTAAAGTCTTTGTGAGACTATTTTTAATGTTTGTAAGAAAGAATACGTGGTTTTGTTTTTGGATAACAAGTGGCTGGCCACATTGGCTTATATGGAAAACATATTTTCCAAACCAAATGAACTCAATTTGACCCTTCAAGACCCAACCATCACTGTGTTTTCAATACAAAGTTCAAATTAACCAAATGAACTCAATTTGACCCTTCAAGACCCAACCATCACTGTGTTTTGAACACAAAGTTCAAATTAAATCATTCCAGAAAAAATCAATCTGTGGTTAGAGTACGTCAAAAGTGAAAACTTTTCTGCCTTTCCAACCTTAGATTATTATCTAAGTGAGAATGATTTTTCCTTACCTTCTAATTTTTGTGATTCTGTAGTGTCCCATCTCTCTGCTCTCACTAATGACACTGCAAGTTATTTTCCAGAAAATTACAGTGAATTCAATTGGATTCGAGACCCGTTCCCATATTTCGAAAGTTCAAACTTGTCAGTGAAACTAGAGAACAGTTGTATGATATTAGCTGTGATTCTGACATTAAAAATATTTTTTTAGGCTCAGATATAACAAATTTTTGGATATCATTAAGGCGTGAATATCCTGAACTTTCGAATGGGGCATTAAAGTTGCTCGTGCCGTTCGGAACATCATATCTTTGTGAAAAGGGATTTTCCTCTTAAATTCAAGTGAAAAAACAAGTACAGAAATAGACTTGATGCACGCTCTGATTTACGACTCAAGTTAACTGCACTTGAACCCAACATACACCAGCTTATGCAGGCCCATCCATCACATTAGTTCGGTGAGTACAAAATATTTAACGTAATTTCAACATGTGCTCAATTAAAGTAATATAGTATTATTTTTATTAACATACAATCATACAGTATTTACTTTATTATCAGCCATTAGAGTGTACTAATTTAACCCTCCGCAAGCTGACCTGAAATGCATACAATGAACGCTAAGTAGGTATGAAGTACAAAATGGACCCCGCCCAGCTTGCCGAGGATTAACTTATCAGTCGCGTGAAGTTTAATATCCTTCAAGGTGGTTCCCGGACTTAAAAATTTTGAGAACCACTGTCTTACACCATTGTGTCCACGGACCCAAGTGAGGCATTTGTCCCGACCGGTAATCGAATCCGGGCCACCTGGTTTCGCGGCTAACCCTTACTCCACAGGTGTTGACGATAATGTTTTCAGAAGTGATTTTGCATATTGAATTCTCATTGCCAACCTAATTCTGAGTATTCAAAAGGCAATAAAAAATTTTCGGTACCTGAGGAACCAACTGAAGAAAGTGAAAGTAGATGGAGTAAAAGGAATCCAAGAAAATGGAATGCAATGTGAAAAAAAAAAAACGTACGGATGGTTTCCCATAAAAAAATCACAAGATGCTAAAATTCCTAAACCTCTAAATTGTAAATTGTGTGGATTTAAGTGCACTGAAAACATTTGTGAAGAGCGGCGAAAGGAGAGTTGTTCAACCTATTGGAAGACATGAAGACTTCATTTCCCATTGTCATCAGCAGCACTCTAGAAGGGGAATCGTAAGAATCTTGACGAGGGCCACTGTTTTTACAGTGTTTGTGCGAGTACTTTTGAAGTAATTCCCTTGCCTCTATCGCTAATGGGTGATGGTTGTACAGGGACATCATTTTATTTTTACTTCAACTTTTATTGTACCTGAGTTTTTGAATGTATTTCACTCCCACCCCTTCTACTAACGAAGTTCCAACCCAACTGTCCACACAGAAACAAGGCCGCAGTACTGAGTTAGTGATTATAGTACGTTTCAGAAATATGTTCGCGTTTTCCAGTGACGAAAACTTCCAATATTGAATCATATTTTCGCACAGGTACAGTCCGTTTGCCTACGTCGCATCCCGATTTCCCCCACCTGCTTCTGCTCGCTCCACTGTAAAGACTAGTAGCTGGGCTTTCTTAGCTATTTTCTGAAAACATTAATTTCTGTTAGGAATTGGACGTCTACGTAATATTATGCAACTGTTTAAAATAACTTAAATAAAAGGACCTCGTTAAGTAATTAACTATCACGTGATCCCCCCCCCTTTCTACGATCCTGCGACATAACCACTTGGACGGACAGTAGATAGCATGTCTGATTAATTTTATCTGTGCGGGTCGGGCAGAAGTGAAGACTGAATTTACAGTACGTAAGGTACTCTTTTATAGAGTAGGTACAGAATTATTTCAACATGAGTTACTAAGTATGAAGGACGAAACTGGTAATTGGAATTAGATGCAGTAGTCTATAGTGCGATAATAGGCACAAAAGAACTGAAGCCTGTATCGAAATGAACGGTCACCATTTTCAATGTGTGTTTAAATATCCATATTATGATTATTTTTCATTTTAACTTCATTCTCTATATCGTACGCTAATGTGCTGTAGACAGTATAATATACACTGCATAATGAATACGTTCGCATGGATAACTCGGTTCGTGAGTAAAAACACTTATTGTTAATACTGTACTGTATTTTGATTAAATAAAACCTAATGAAAATTATCACACTCAAAATCGCGATATTTCCTAGTTTACGTAAATGGGTGAACTACTTTTCTTCCCTCCTATACCTAGTAAAGTGATCTGTATGTATTTTACGCCAGTATTATCGAACTCCAGTCGTGGAAGGAGGTAGCCAACGGTGTTTCCGGGTCTCAATCATTAATCCAAAAGTATAGCCAGGTTAATATTTAAAATGTTAGTAAAAATAAAATGATGTCCCTGTACTTGTCAGCGACGCAGTGAAGGGCAGCTTGGGAGTGACACGTTTTATTTATTCTATTGATAATATATTTTGTTTCGGGAAATATAACTAATAAGGGAAGTTATGCAACACAACATTAGTAGTATCTAGTTGCAATGACCAAGTTGTCAAATGTACAGGCAGAATCAATTAATTTAACGTTTAATTAGGCCTATATCTTATTAGCGCATTTCATGATTTTATATAATCTTCATTTCATTCTTAAATTGTTCTTATTAGCGCTTTTCATGATTTTATATTTAATTTTTTTTTATTTAAATTCAAATATACAGAATAAAGAAATATAATTACAAAACAAACAAAGAGAAATACAAATAAAATAATACAAGCAATATAAAAAGAAGATACAGTAGTATTAACAAAATTTGAGACCGAATGAGCAGCGCTCGTGCTCGGTCGCAGTTCAGATATAATATTATAATAAAAAATAATAATAATAATAATATAAATAAATAAGTAAAATAAAATAGGAACTAAAATATAATTACAGCGGCAATAGAATTATATAATATAATATTAACACTAGAGAAGAATAATATCGCACGTGAAAAGTAGGACTAATATATATTTCAAAATTATAGAATACAAATATAATATAGGTTGATTAATTCATACACATAGGCTATAAATTTATTTAATCAAATTGAAGATATTAACACGTTTCTAATTTTCTTGTTATATGTTAGTGGGTTACATGTTAGAAGTTCTGGGTGTAATTTAGTTAAAGCATTGTACAACCGAGGGCCAAAATTTATGCTATGCTTTAGACCAGCAGATGTGAAACATTTAGGTTCTACTAATGTTGAATTAATATTTCGTCTTGTGTCATAATTGTGTGTCTGTAATACAAACTTATTACGATTTTTATGATAAAATTTTAACAGCGTATACTTATAAATTTGTTCAATATTAAATACATTAAATTCAGAATAAATTAATTTAGTTGGATAATCGAAACGTTTCTTCAAACAAATTTTAATTATTCGTTTTTGTAGTAAATTTAACGGACTAAGATTAATTTTTGTACTTCCACCCCAAACAATTATACCATATTGAATGATAAACTGAATAATGGCCAAATAAACATTTCGTAGAATTCTAATAGGTAAGTAGCATCGAAGATTAACGAATTTATAAATTGTTTTACGAAGCCTCTTACAAAGATAAGTAATGTGATGAGGCCATTTTAAATTCTGATCAATAATGATACCCAGATATTTGACATACGTGGCTTCTTTCAAAGGTGGACATTTACAACTTTTGGGATCAAAACAATTTTCAATGTGTATTATTAGTCTATATTTATCGCTAAATTTTAAATTTTGAACACTGGCAGCTGTTAACGAAAAAGGAACTAAAGTTGATTTAGATATATTTAAAGAAAGGAAGTTGGAATTAAGCCATTTTTTAACAATGTTAGCACCTATATTAGCATTTCTATATGCTTCCTGCCAAGAAAAACCACTGAAAATAACTAATGTATCATCCGCATATGAATATATAGATCCATATATTTTTAATTTCATTCTTAAATTTTTCCTAATAAATATAGGTAACATAAATATACACGCAACTAACGCTGCTCGTAAATTTATCGGTGATTTGAGAAGTGGTATTGCCTATGAATATCTGACTACCCGAATAATACAGGGACATTATTTTATTTTTACTTCAATTTTTATTCTACCTGAGGTTTTGAATGTACTTTATCCCCACCTCCCCTACTAGTAAACTTCAAACCATCCTACATACAGAAGCAAGGCCGCGTATGCAGTGTAAGTCGCCTTACGGTCATAGTAAACAGTACTTCAGTGAATATAATACGTTCCAGAAATATGTTCGCGTTTTCCAGTGACGAAAGAGCTTTCAATATTGAATCATATTTTCGCATAGGTACTGTCGTCCGTTTGCCTGCGTCGCATCACGTTTTCCCCCCCCCACCCGCTTATCCTCGCCCCTCTGTAAAGGCTAGTGACTGGGCTGTCTTAGTTCTTTTCTGAAAACATTAATTTTTGTTAGGAATTGGACGTCTACGTAATATTATACAACTGTTCAAAATAACTTAAATAGAAGGGCGTCGTTAAGTAATAAACTGTCACGTGATTTCCCCGCTTTCTACGACCCTGCGACAAAACCACTTGGACAGACAGTAGATAGCAAGTCTGAGTAATTTTTTTCATCTTTTCGGATCGAGCAGAAGTGAAGATTGAATTTACAGTACGTAAGGTACTCTTTTGTAGAGTAGGTATAAAATTATTTCAACATGAGTTACTAGTACGAGGGACGAAAATGGTAATTGGAATTAGATACAATAGTCTATAGTGCGATAATATGCACAGAAGAACGTAAGCCTGTATCGAAATGAACGGCCACCATTTTCAAAAATGTGTTTAAATGTCCATATTATGATTATTTTTCAATTTATGCTTATTCTCTATATCAGGCCTGCACAAGGTTTCCGGTCTCCGAGCCGGCTCATAGCTCATGAGCGGAATGCAGATTTTGGCTGCGCTCTGTAATAGGATGGACTGGAAGAAGGGGTTATCTCGTACAAAATTTACACAAATAACGTTCCTGAAATGAACTGATCGTAATGAAACATCAGTTACAGATGTTCGATGCCTGTCTTTATTAAAGTTGATTATTGAAAACAGGTGCTCACAAATATAAATTTTGAGCCATACATAGCAGTCATTTTCACAGCCAGCCTGTGTAGTCGTGGATATTATTACTAAGGTTTAGTCTTGTAAAACTCAACCAGGCTAGTAGTATTATTGAAACGGTTTTTAGCTCTTAGATCACATTGAAGATCAATAAGTTCAAGCTGTGAATCGTTAAATGTTAAGTTGTATTTAACGACGCTCGCAACGCCCGTGTACCGGAATTTTGAACCTGTGGCATTTAAGAACAATTAAATGTTATGTATGACACTGTAAATTATATGATACTGTTTCAAGTGGTGTTCAAGGAATTTATTACGATAACCTTAAACTTCTTTCCAATTAAGACAAGATCTTGCAACCTAGAATTAAATTCATTTTGAATTTCAATTAATATTTGCACATAATCGTTTAACATGGCTTCATCACGAGGACTTTCTATCATTCGAAAGTGAACCATATTACCTTCACGAAAATGACTTACGAAAAATGTAAGTTTACGACTGAAATCCCGTAATTTATTCAACGTATCAACAATGAGCTGGCCTTTTCCATGAAGAGAAATATTTAAATTGTTGAAGATTGATAAATTCTAACGTATCCTACCTCATGTAATAATGCAACTTTCAACCCCTGAATCTTTCTACTGCGATCTTCACCAACAAAACCATAGTATCTGTATGTGTGGACTAGTAATTACGCATTACATTATGTTTTCCTCTTTCTTTCAAACTTTTGTGGCAGATAAGTATTAATCCCAGCTCTGTAAAAAAATAAGCATTTTTCCATGCAATATTGAAAGAATTTGCCTGATGATCACTTTTCCGTCTTTTAGATTCCTCCATTATGTAGCCGTAGATAGGCAAAGTGAAATAGCTACTGATAATACACACTACACCAGATAGCTGCGTGGACTATCCTCTACCTATACGCAGGCTACGTCATTCAGACGTACCTTTCCGGCGAGCTGTTTGGACGGCTCTCCCGCTCCGAAGGAGCGGCCGCGCTCAATGAGCGCCGTTTGTGCAGGCCTGCTCTATATTGTACGCTAATGTGCTGTAGACAGTATAATATACACTGCATAATGGCTACGTCCGAATGGAAAGCTCAATTCGTGAGTAAAAACACTTATTGTTAATACTGTACTGTATTTTGATTAAAAAAACCTAATGAAAATTATCAAACTCAAAATCTCGATATTTCTTAGTTTACGTAAATGGATGAACTACTTTTCTTCCCCACTATACCTAGTAAAGTGATTTGTTTGTATTTTACGCCAGTATCATCGAACTCCAGTCGTGGAAGGGGGTAGCAAACGGTGTTTCCGGTTCTTAATCGTTAATCCAAAGATATAGCCAGATCAATATTAGAAATGCTAGTAAAAATAAAATGATGTCCCTGTATTTATGACTGATCCGTCTGTCGCTGTTGCTGCATGTAGGGGTAATGGACTAGTCACCAAACAAGGTTATTTGAAAGCAAATTGGTTTCCGTATTGTCCTACCACTTTATTGATCTGCGAAGGCGCGCAAGAGTGTACCGCAGGATAGAACCACATCTGAATGAGACAAATTGTAGCTCACTTGTTATTGAAAGTAGAGTTCCTTTAGTATTTAGCAGGAAATGAACCTTTATTGTCACCTATGAAATTCATTGTTTTGTGTGTATTATGTTTTAAATACGACTGGTCACCTCGCAGTATCGTTCTATGTTGTATGTACTACGCTGCCACTGCATAAGAAGGTGAAAGAATTCCTAGGAACAAAGCGATTAACTTGAATACAATATACAGGGACATCATTTTATTTTTACTAGCATTTTTAATATTAACCTGGCTATACCTTTAGAGAACCGGAAACACCGTTCGCTACCTCCTTCCACAACTGGAGTTCGATGATACCGGCGTAAAACACAAACAAATCATTTTACTAGGTATAGGAGGGAAGAAAAGTACTTCATCCATTTACGTAAACTAGGAAATATCGCGATTTTGAGTTCGATAATTTTCATTAGGTTTTTATTTAATCAAAATGCAGTACTGTATTAAGAATATGTGTTTTTACTCACGAACTGAGTTATCCATGCGAACGTATTCATTATGCGGTGTTTATTATACTGTCTACAGCACATTAGCGTACAATATAGAGAATAATGAAGTTAAATTGAAAATAATAATAATAATAATAATAATAATAATAATAATAATAATAATAATAATAATAATAATATGGATATTTAAACACATTTTTGAAAATAGTGGCCGTTCATTTCGATACAGGCTTCAGTTTTTTTGTGCATATTATCGCGCTATAGACTATTGCATCTAATTCCAATTGCCAGTTTCGTCCTTCGTACTAGTAACTCATGTTGAAATAATTCTGTACCTACTCTATAAAAGAGTACCTTATGTACTGTAAATTCAATCTTCACTTCTGCCCGACCCGCACAGATAAAATTATTCAGACATGCTATCTACTGTCCGTCCAAGTGGTTATGCTGCAGGATCGTAGAAATGAGGGAAATCACGTGACAGTTAATTACTTAACGAGGCCCTTTTATTTAAGTTATTTTAAACAGTTGTATAATATTACGTAAACGTCCAATTCCTAACAGAAATTAATGTTTTCAGAAAAGAGCTAAGACAGCCCTGCTTTTACAGAGGGGCGTGCAGAAGCAGGTGGGGGAATTCGGGATGCGACGTAGGCAAACGGACGACAGTATCTTTGCGAAAATATGATTCAATATTGAAAGTTCTTTCGTCACTGGAAAACGCGAACATATTTCTGGAACGTACTATACTCAATAACTCAGTGCTGTTTACTATATGCGGCCTTGATTCTGTCTGGAGAACAGTTGAAACTTCATTAGTAGAAGGGGTGGGAGTGAAGTACATTCAAAAACTCAGGTACAATAAAAATTGAAGTAAAAATAAAATGACGTTCCTGTATAACTTTCACGTGTTAAATAGAACAAAGTTACAGGTAGGCTACCTAGTTGACTAGTTCGGCTCTTGCGTCTTCCTGTGTCTTCACCTCCGGACACTGGAAGGGGCAAGATCAGAACTGCTAAAGATGCCGATTACAACACCTTTGAAGAAGTACATGGTCTCTCCGTCACTGGCAGTACACTGCGCATAGATATAATAGCTTTCAAGGAATCTACAAGATCTGGATTCATAATTGATCCCACTGTGCGTTTCGAAACGAATGAGGAACAGCCAGCAGAAGTGTATAAGGAAAAAAAGAATATCTACAATCCTACCATTCCATATTACCTCCAAAAGTACCAGCTAGAAGAGCTTGAAGTAATCGGACTTCTGGTTGGAGCAAGAGGTATCGCTACTCTCTTCATGAAAGATGTGTTTAAGAGGCTTGGAATATCTACATCTATTATTCCGATTGCAACTTTAGCTGCATTGAAAGGTTCAATTGCTCTCTTGAAGCATCACCTATATTCGAAATGAAACCAAGTGCATTAGCATTCTTTACTTTTTTGTAACACTTGCCTCTCTAAAACTAGGTATATTTCCACCAATCACAAAATGTATTTGCAGCTATGTACTTGTAGGAGTTTCATTGTCAAAACAAAATTAATGGTTCACTGAACTTGTAAACATTTATATGGATAAGTACTCTTTGTCCCTTGTGGCAGCTCACGAATAGTGAGAAGATTTCTAAATTAATTTGGTTCACAAGTATAGAATTCTAATTGAACGTTTATTAATATTTTATTGTTTTTGTATAGGTTATATATCGCAGACATAATTTGATTTTGGGTATCACCATCACATAAAATTTGTAAGAGTATATTTATTCCCTTTCCTTGGTTCGGGCAATGCTAAATACCTTTCTCAGTCACAAGTGCACGTGCCTGGCGTATCATGTACTCAGAAACGTGAAACATTTCACTAACTTTATTTCTAGGCCATGACAGTCGTACCGGTGTAAGTAGTTGGATTCCTTCATGTTTAGTTTTATTTTTAATTTGTTCCATTAACTCATCAAAATGTTGTGCTTTCTCTTGCACGTTCTGATCTGTTGTTTCAAGTTCTGGTTCGGTCGCTAGTATCATAAATTTTACTGATTTTAGTTTGAAGTGCTTGTGCTGCTGGTTGAAACTTTCGCTAGCTGCAACCGATCGGCGGTGCCTAGGAACTGAGTGCAATTGTGCAGGGGAAATGTCCAATTGAAGTAAACTGGTGTTCAATCTGCTTGGTAATTCTTGAATCAAATCTGTAGACTCGGTAACTACATCACAAGAAAAAGACTATGTTGTATTTTGAGTTGTGAGTCAGTGGCGGCTGATTGACTGAGGCAAGCGAGGCCGGGCCTCAGTCACTTGGCTTAACTGAAATCAAATTTTGTGTTTCTATATAATGTATTAGTTACTTGAATGAAGTATATATCGCTGTAGAAGCATTTGAAAACTTTGTGATGTATATAAACCTGTTTTGCAGTAAAATTTGTTCCTGAGGCCAGGATCGCTCGTGCCGGGTCTGGCTTGTGATGTATATAGACCTATTTTGCAGTAAAATTTGTTCCTGAGGCCAGGATCGCTCGTGCCGGATCTGACTTGTGATGTATATAGACCTGTTTTGCAGTAAAATTTGTTCCTGAGGCCAGAATCGCTCGTGCCGGGTCTGGCTCATGCATTTCATGTCCTTTCGCGGGCTTTGAGTTTACGCTTAAAACGTTGTAGCTGAGGCACAATTCGTCTGGCCTGGTCAGGTTTCACTTCTCCCATCCATGGGCCGGCCTCAAGGGTAGAGTGGGGTGGGAATAGCAGTGGTGTCTTCCTAAATAGGCCATAAATAACAAAATTCCAGCTCTTTGGCAGGCAGAGACCCCACTCTATTCTCTTCCCTTATGTCTTAGTTTATGATATAAGCGAGGGTGTTCTTCTATTGTTCTTCGTAGTACAGTAGTGAATCTGGGCCAATGTTATATATTTCGGAAAGATATAAACAGAAACAAATGAGAGAAATAATGCTGGTGCAGTTAATTCATTGTTAGAGTATCCTTTTTCGAGAAGAAATAATACTGAAATAAAGGAAGTTTTAAATAAAGAGAGAGACTACCGAGATACCTACGACATCGCTGACAATTTTTCTGACAGATAATCTTAAAACGTCAGTTTCTATCGCATCCTGGTATGGACCACATAAATGGTTAAGTGGTAATGTGATGCAAAATAAACTTCTCTTGGCCTTGTTTGTTACTGTCGAAGGAAAAAAATAAAAAGAAAAGAAAGAAAGGGGAATTTCAACACATAATATGGGTTGCTTCATCACACTGAAACAATCACTGAAACTCAAAGCATAACAGCTTATTTGGTGAGTGAAATTATTATTATTTTTCATTAATAGTAGTAGTAGTAATAATAATAATAATAATAATAATAATAATAATAATAATAATAATAATAATAATACAGTAATAATGATATTAAAAATATAATGACAATAACAATTAATATCATAAACAAACATTTCCTATCGGAGGCACTTAAACTAGTTGCATCTGGCCTCACCGAGGATTTCGACCACCGGCCGCTACTGTTGTGAGTGTGCTATGAACTTCACACAAGCGTTTCCTACACATAGGACAGAGCTTCTCCCCAGGAGTCGCAGCTAGTCGACTGTCTCTTAATTCCTTTGCTTCTTCCAACGTTATTTTACGTAGGGCTGATTTAATTGGACGCTTGTGAATGTTGAAAATGTCACAGCATAATCTTTGATGGAGTGTGAATCGGCTTAGGTATTTGTTTATGTGTTTTGAACAAATACTTTTACTTTTGAGGGCATTTCCACTTGTCAGCAGTTACCCTGTATTCCCATCTTCCATACTTCACGGTCTTGCCGGTCCCCTTCCTTCAGATTATGTTGCTTCATCATTTGGACCACACCAGACTTCCATGATGCTCTCGGCCGTCCAAGCTTTCTTCTTCCAGAAGGTGACCAATGGAGGAAAGTCTTAGGAAGTCTTTCACAATCCATTCTATTGAAGTGCCCATGCCATTGCAGAGTTCGTCTTTCAAATTCTCTCGATAACAGTTTCCTCCATTTCTATCAGCTGTCTTACATCTTCATTTCTCCTTCTTTCAAACCTAGATATCCTGGCCCCTCTCCGGACCCCATCCATCTCTACTGCCAATATTCTATTTTTCTGCCTCTCTACTAACGTCCAACTCTCAGCACCATAAATTAAAATACTCTCAATGACTGAAGGATTCTCTTCTTTGTTTGTTTACTAAGATTCCTACTCCATAGAATCCCATTCAGCATTTTGAACAAATAGCTGAGTCAATTAGAGGTATGGACTGTATATGACTATGCCAGAGTTTAAGTTCCTCTTCTTCGTGTGTCAGTGTATTCAATATCTTCAAACCACCACTGCATTCTTTCCCAAGAAAGCTTCCCATAATGCAAGAGCAACTGTTACCTTCCACTTTTTTTTTACCTGGTTATTTAACGACGCTGTATCAACTACGAGGTTATTTAGCGTCGATGGGATTGGTGATAGCGAGATATTTGGCGAGATGAGGCCGAGGATTCGCCATAGATTACCTGATATTTGCCTTATAGTTAGGGAAAACCTGGAAAAAACCCAACCAAGTAATCAGCCCAAGCGGAAATCGAACCCGCGCCCGAACGCAATTCCGGATCGGCAGGCAAGCGCCTTAGCCGACTGAGCTATGCCGGTGGCTCCCTTCCATTTTATTTATCTAGAAGTGAACAAACAAACAGATATTGTAATCTGTTCAATTTTATTGAGTTATGATTCTCTATTTACTGACAGAATAACCATTTATTGTTATATGTTGTAAAATATAGGTGGTCAGATATAATATATACGTACTTACAACGTGTTATTAAATTTTCACTTCATATATTTATACCCATCATCTGACATCTTGGCTTCCAAACAATATGAGAGATAAATTGGCAATCCTGCTAACTGTTTGGCTTGTACACAAATATCAGAGCGAAGGTGGCTGTCCTGCCAACTACTACAATGACCTTGAAATTTACCTAAAGAGAATTACAACAGACTTGATACTATGACGGTAGCTACTAACATTTTCCCTTCTATTGAAAACATTATATTCCAATACTACGCATTGTTGCTCCAAAACAATTTTTTTCCTGTTGAAACCTTGTTAGTCCATAATTATTCCATAGACGTTTCATGGTATTTGAAGGTGTGGTAGTAAGAAAAAAAATTGTGAACTTTTTCAATTAAATTTACGTACAGAGACTGACTGCATAAACCACGAACTCAAATTAGCAAACTACATATTTAATTCAGAAGACGGTCATTCTACAGTTTCATTTCAAAAGATCAAATATCTAGCTCAAAAACTGTAGAACGTACAGAACATTTTGTGTGTTAACATGTAACAATTTTCAATTCTACGTCTCTAACTTTCAATAGTCAGTACTCTGCAACCAATCCACAAAATACATTCAAATTGTAAGACTATCCATAGATATGCTTCTAGCACAATTGAACACGTTTTTATGAAAATCCCTGACATAGGGTGACATTTTCAGAATTTTCGGGATGAATTGACATGGAATAAGCCATGCATTAACACAGTGATGTCAAAGTAAGCGCATTATCTGACCTTGACGTAGTGCGCGGGCATCAAACGCTACTCACGGAAGGAGGAATAAGCAGCCTGTTTGGTTTAAGAAAACAGTGGTGCACAAACTTCAAACGGAACGTGAAATTTTATGTCGTTATTTTTATGTGGCTCCTTTCTATTTGATATTATCTATATTGTCTGCAAAATAAAATTATTTACACCAACTTCTTGATATTGCAGTTGTATTTTAAATGTTAATAACATAATAAAGAGTTAAGAAGGAATATTCATATAAATTCTATAGTACCAACAACTACACTGTACTAAGTGAATGAAACATATCATTCATAAAGAAAGTGATATCCCAAAAAAAGAGACTGAGTATGCCATGAAAGTTGGAATTGATCTTGGTGGTATCTTTAGCCTTATAAAATTAATCAGTGAACTATTCAAAACAATATTATAGTACAAAGCAAAGTTACGTAGGTACTGTATATGTTTTAAATGTTACTAATATTCCATAACAAAACTCTTATCGCATTATGCTTTTAAGGTGATATTGGTGAGCAACTTCATATCATCAAAATATTAAATTATTTTCTCGAAACCTGCTGAAGCTATAGAGCTGACATTTTTATAACACATGGGCACGTATCTTTTGCTTATGATGTAACAGTAGTTGCTTTGTTAATTCATTTTTTTACAAGCATTAATTTTCCATGCGAATATTTTCAAATTCGTAGTACACTATCTTCAGTAATACGCATATACGGTATATTAGATTTACGACAACATTGATTCAATACATGTAACGCCAGCTACTAAATAAATAGGCCTATATCTGAAAATTTCACTTTTCTATAAAAAAAAATTGAAAAAATATTCCTTTTGAATAAAAAGTCAAACTTGTGAAAAATAAGCATTAAAATTAAAACTTACAAGCTTACATTCTTATAATGCACTTATACTTCTCAGACATATTTAAAAATTAACATGGATACAGTTTTAATAAGTTCTCTTCCCTTTATCCATTGAATCAGTGCTGGCCATCCCTGAATATAGCTCGACCAAGCGGCATATACTACCTCACTCGTCTGTCTCTTTCCTTTCAGCTGTAAAGCGCTCAGGCTCTCCTGAGCTCTAAAGCGCGCGCTTGCTCCTGTGGGCATCAATTGACATCACTACATTAACATATCCAGTGTTCAACTTACACCATCAGGAAATACAGGGTCTGGCAGAGGAATAGGCAATGTTATGAAGCGCATATCTCTCTCAACACACTTTGGGGAGATAAACTGCGGGCACATTCTGTTGCCAATACAATGCCAATTAGTCATCCTGGAAAGGTGGAATGGTACACAACGTGTTTTTGCAATTGAAAGCTTTTAACAGGTCAATAACGATTTCGAGTCTACTAGACGTAAATTTCGTCTGTAGTAATGTCACGAGAGGTCTGAGATTTATCTGGGAAATCTCAGATCTCGAGTGGCATTTATTACAACTATTTCGTGAATAAAATAAAAATGTAAATAATATATCCCTAAAATTCGATCACAAAATGTTAATAATTGTTTATTAAGAAATTCTTAGCCTATTCATTGTGAAGTTTAAATACTCGTAGATGAATATCGATTACTGGAATAAAGAAATTCGACGTTATTATTCAGTAATGCCAATTGCGAAAAGCGGAATATAGGTTTAACAATGTTAATTACATGTATTGCACTTTTCCCTTATTTTTATAACATAAATACATTTTCATTATCTGCTGAAATCATAATTTAATTTAACAGTAACAGTGGGGACAGCTATATACCAATGCTTATTTATTCACAGCAAGACATGTTGCTACACAGTGAAGCCATCTCTGTATATATATATATGCCTAATTGAAACACGAATTTTATTACCCCATACGGAAGGCAGTTTGATGAAAAGACCTTATTATTACTATGCAAGGTCATTGGATTTGATATGCGATGATGTTACATAAATTTGAACATCTGACTTTATATTAAATGTTTCATTTCATTCACAAGATACAATTTTATAGGCTACTTATAAGTTATGTTACCTGTGGGAGCAGGATCAATGTCAGCTGTGTCGTATTTCGACCGTTACAATCAGTGCTACACGAAAGCATTTTTTATAGCTCGACAAACGCATTCTCGCTGTAGTGTGTAACGGAACTAAAGCTGCATCTACACCGCAGGCAGTGATCTACATAGTTCAATATTCCAATCGTATATGCGTGCAATCTGGGAAGAATATTGAAAGAATCAAGTTTAAAAGGTACGTTCAATTAAGATGCATGAGGATTTTGTGTCTACATTGTGCGCCGTTTTGAACGTCGTCTTCACTGCGTAAATATATTAATTAATATTAAATATCAATCATGCATTCATTGCTTTAAAGTCGAAAGAAAAGTTTAACCGTGTAGGTGCATCTTAATGTATTCATGATCATCAATTTACGGGGAAACAGTTGGCGACAACGACTAAACAAAAGAACGACCATGCGATAAATTGATAGCGATAAATCTAGCTGCAAAAATTATCGCAAAGTCTGACTGTGATTGGTTGGAATTCAAAATGTCATTACACTTTATTGGTCGAAAATAGAATGACGTCATATAAACGAAATAGTCAATTTAATTTATAGCGCCATGATACCGTTCCATCTGTTCATGCATCTTAGATTTTCATACTAAATTCAGGTGGTGGATCAATAGTTAAAACCACGATATTATTAACTGAAGGGCGTTTTGTGAAGAGATTTTAAATCACATGGATGAATATGGATGTCTGACGAAGCACATTTCCATCTGCAGTGGTAGTCACGTCCTTCTCAAGAAATAAATGGCAAACTATGTATTTCATGATCTCACGCATGTCATTTTGAAAAATTCAATTCTTGAGTCAATAATCAACTGTATATGATCGACCGTTCCTCTGCCGGACCCTGTAGTAATAAAAAAGAAATCACAAAGCAGAACGAACAACTGATCATCTGTTTCCACGAATTTCTGATGCAGAGACCTCAAGTTTGCCAACTTTCCCGTTAATTACATGATTTTAATAACAGTGACGCGTTTGCATATACTGCTTTATGTTCCTATCATAATAAATCTGCTTTTCAGTTCACTTTTGAAAAACAAATTACTAATACTTTCTATTCATTCGAATTATATTCAATACATGCTTTCAGGTGCAAAGAACCTTATTAAAAATAACTTCATAACTTTGCTTACAGCTTTCCAAAACTGATATCTTGGGGCCTTTCGCTGACAAGTTCCACTATGTACAACCTGCTCCTCTTATGCCTAAAACCCTTCTGTAGTCTAGAGTATGCCATTAGGAAAGTCCAGGATAACAGAGAGGGTTTGGGATTGAACGGGTTGCATCAGCTGCTTGTCTATGCAGATGACGTGAATATGTTAGGAGAAAATCCACAAACGATTAGGGAAAACACGGGAATTTTTCTTGAAGCAAGTAAAGAGATAGGTTTGGAAGTAAATCCCGAAAAGACGAAGTGTATGATTATGTCTCGTGACGAGAATATTGTACGAAATGGAAATATAAAAATGGGAAATTTATCCTTTGAAGAGGTGGAAAAATTCAAATACCTGGGAGCAACAGTAACAAATATAAATGATACTCGGAAGGAAATTAAACACAGAATAAATATGGGAAATGCCTGTTATTATTTGGTTGAGAAGCTTTTATCATCCAGTCTGCTGTCAAAAAATCTGAAAGTTAGAATTTATAAAACAGTTATATTACCGGTTGTTCTGTATGGTTGTGAAACTTGGACTCTCACTTTGAGAGAGGAACATAGGTTAAGGGTGTTTGAGAATAAGGTGCTTAGGAAAATATTTGGGGCTAAGAGGGGTGAAGTTACAGGAGAATGGAGAAAGTTACACAATACAGAACTGCACGCATTGTATTCTTCACCTGACATAATTAGGAACATTAAATCCAAACGTTTGAGATGGGCAGGGCATGTAGCACGTATGGCCGAATCCAGAAATGCATATAGTGTGTTAGTAGGGAGGCCGGAGGGAAAAAGAGCTTTGGGGAGGCCGAGACGTAGATGGGAAGATAATATTAAAATGGATTTGAGGGAGGTGGGATATGATGATAGAGACTGGATTAATCTTGTTCAGGATAGGGACCGATGGCGGGCTTATGTGAGGCCGGCAATGAACCTCTGGATTCCTTAAAAACCAGTAAGTAACTAAGTAAGTAATAGTTATTAAGTTAATTAATAGCCTATCGTGATTTGCATGCATTAAATAATATAGACCCTATGACTACATCATAACAACGTACTAAAGCAGCGGTGGCGAAAATGTAATCGTGCGCCGAGCCATTGTGTAACCTGCAACGTGCATAGCACCTACTGTATGGAGGGAGGCGGACACCCGAAGGGGAAGTGAAGCAACGTCTGACTTATTAACGGATTTTCATTTGCCTTACGTCAAGCACTTGAATATAATTTTATACAGTACAAGGCTACAAACTAATGTTTAGTACGTGTAACGAAAAAAGAAATGAACAATATAACAACCTAAAATTAACTGTCATCAGAATGTCTCTGCGACAAAGTTTCAAAACCAGGAATTACGTCACTTACTGCCAGTCGTAGTTGATCACGAAGGTATTTGTCTTTCAGTCGTGATCTAAATTTGGTTTTTACTATTTTAATTGTTGAAAATAATTTTTCACAAACGTAAGTTGTAGCGAACAGGGCTTCAACAGAGCAAGCGAAAGAACGAAGCTTCAGATATTTATTTTTTGGCAAAGATTTGAAAGTTCAACATTTGTCAAGTCCTTACGTCTAGCTTTCATTTGACATCGCATAGTAAATCAGTGAGTTCAAATTGAAGAGCTAACCGCAATATTCGTGCATCTGCTGAAAAAGGGTCGACGTACAGAGATGATGATGATGATGATGATGATGATGATGATGATGACAACAACAATAACACTTAACCTTTTAATGTTTCATCAGTAACATGTAGTATAATGCCGTTTTATGTTATACAACCGTTTTCCTCGTAATACCTACTTGTGAACAAATCATACATTTAATTAATTAATTAATTCATTCATTCATTCATTCATTTATTTATTCATTCATTCATTCATTCATTTATTTTATTCCATAGATCTTACATGAGCAATGAAGCGTTAAGATGTGGAACATGTCAACATTTTACAATATTACAATTACAATTTTTACAAATTTTTATAGTTTTACAATTTAGTAATTTTCTACAATTTTTAAAAATTTGTACAATTTTTTTTTTAAATTTTGGCGAGATGTAGTGAGATGAGATGAGGTCCGAGGATTCGCCAAAATATTACCCAGCATTTGCCTTTTCGGTGGGGGAAACCTCGGAAAAACCCAACCAGGTAATCAAATCAAAGGGGGTAATCAAATCAAAGGGGTTGATGCCAAGGACTCGCCATAGACCATCCGGCTTCAGTCCCACGGCTGGGGAAAACCTCCGAAGAAACCAAAGTCCAAAGGGGGATCCAACCCAAGCCCGAACGCAGCTCCGGATCAGCAGCCCAGCGAGTCTGCCGACTGAGCTACATCGATGGCTCTACTAAAAGTATACAATACATAGCCAATCAGATTATTAAATTTACAAACGCAAACGATCATTCATAAGTTGAGCTATATTATAATACAAAACAATTTAATTAAATTTAAGGCATAAACAATTCAACCAGTTGTGATATACAGAAATTGATAATACATATCATGCAAACTACTTCAAATTACAAACACAAACAATTTATCAGTAGAGCTATATAGCATATACAATTCATCGGCCAAAACTATACAAATATATACAATACAAAGTAGAATACTTTCATTAAGCTATACAAATTTGTGCAATTAATATCAAATAGATTAATTCAATTTATAATCATAAACAATTCATCAGTTGAGCTGTACATATTACCATTCAATTTACAGTAGGTCTATATACAATTCCTCAGTAGAGCTACACAGACTAGTAATCATTTTAAGAACATATACAATTCATCAGCAAAACTATACAAACATATACAATCAAATTAGTTCAATTTGCAAACTTATTTTCGTTAAGCTATACAATTCATATGAAGTAGATTAATTCAATTTATAAGCTGAAACAATTCATCAGTTGACCTATACAGTATACTATTCAATTTACAGTACATACAATTCATCAGTTATGCTAAACAAAAATATAATACATAGTAAACAGATTAAGTCAATATAAAAACATATTTTAGTTGAGCTATATAAAATTGTACATGTCATTTAAGTAGAATAATTCAATTCACAAGCATAAACAATTCATCAATATTGACAGCAAAAAAATGCGTCCTCCCATCCTGCTTGGAAATTTCTTACATGGTTTCGAGAGAGACATATGCCACTCGCAGGTCAGAGACAAATACAAATGAAACGGAGTTTGACTCCAGTGAGTGAGAGGCTGGGAGTTGGCGGAGGGTAGAAGCAAGCGAAATGCACAGCTATCACTGCGAGCCACAATGTCTCGCGAGTCACGTTCTCGCCACGGCTGTACTAAAGCATTGCAAACTCTTTGCTGCGAGTTACTACAGGAGTAGGAGGATAGTAAAGTACTAATAGGTTGCCGCTCTTGTCTCAACGCAAGAAGAGCACAAGGAACATCATGTGATTGAATGCTTATTCATCCTTCTTGCCGTGCAGTCCTCAATTGTTCTTCCTCTGACACACATCGTCATCACATCAAAAAATCTGATGACGTCTTCGAAAGTGTGCCCAATCACATTAAATCATTCAAGGGAAGGAAAAGCCATTACGATCAGTCAAAAAGTGATCGAATATATTATCCGACAATCTCAACATAAAAAAAAAATATGAAATTTATATTTCACAAGATCGTTCCGGTGTGTCTTATGAATACTAAAGAAAGATTTTCAACACCAGATTTAACATACCGTTTGGATATCCACGCCGTGACACTTCCAGTACATGTGACAAGTTTCAGGCTGATCTCGAAGTTTATGAAAATAAACTCTCTGATAACATTGTAACTTTTCTTTCTGTACGTGAACGTACACAGGCGGCCGGGTAGCTCAGTTGGTAGAGCAGCTGGCTACGGACTGAAAGGTCCGGGGTTCGATCCCAGGTGGTGACAGGATTTTTTCTCGTTGCCAAACTTTCAGAACGGCCCCGAGGTTCACTCAGCCTCCTATAAAATTGAGTACCGGGTCTTTCCCGGGGGTAAAAGGCGGTCAGAGCGTGGTGCCGACCACACCACCTCATTCTAGTGCCGAGGTCATGGAAAGCATGGGGCTCTACCTCCATGCCCCCCAAGTGCCTTCATGGCATGTTACGGGGATACCTTTACCTTTTACCTTACGTGAACGTGTACTATACACTCGTATAATGACACTGTATTCGCTTTGTATCTGTGTTTACGTACCAGCCAGATCCGGACTGCCTCCTAAGCTTCATACAACAATGGCATATGACGCTGAATGTCCCGGCAACTCTATTCATCCTTTTTGCCGTATACAGTTCAATTGTTTGTATGCATCTGAAGTCTTGATTAGTCTAATACAATGATGTCAAAGCAAGCGCAATTTTCTGACCTTGACGTCGTGCGCGGGTATTACGGAGAAATAGTGGTGCACAAACTTCAAACGGAACGTGAAATTTTATGTCAATTTTATATGGCTTCTTTCTGTTTGTTATTTTCTACAGGGACATCATTTTATTTTTACTTGCATTTTTATTGTACCTGCATATCTGAATGTACTTCACTCTCACCCCTTCACCTAATGTCCTTGCTCCCGTCAGACACACAAACTTACGGCCGCTGTTGCATTCGAAGTCTTCAAGCAGTGAAGTAAACACTGCAGTGTATAGTGTGTTTCATAAATATGATTGCGTTTTCTATAGAAGAAAGAACCTATATTAATAATATCGTACTAAAAATTATATTCAAGAAACGATAAATTCAATTTCAGAGAATATGCTTCAAAATGTTTTTAATAATATGCGTACTGAATTGAAGCCTGCATTGTAATGAACGGCAACCATTTTCAGCAACTTGTTTAAAAATTCAGATTAGCTTTTTTTGAATTGAGGTGGCTAGAAGCAAAGGAATGCTAGTGACATTTGTTATAACATGAGTTAAGTTCATCCAGTGTAAGCAAAAGTATGTAAAATTTTAGTGGCAAAGGGATATTTTAATCGCATCACACATTAAAATTCAAATAAAAAATTTCACCGATTTTACGAAAGCTTAAATATTTAAACCCCATTTTCTCAAAAGTAACTTAAGTGCACTTACAGCCCTTTACTTATGACCCCCTCAATTTAAATGCACTCTCTATATTGTATGATAACATCAATAATTAATATGCTAAATAAAGTAGACATTACATAACGAACATAGCCGCCTGAAAAGTTGAGTTTTTGAAAAAAAAAATGTTACTACTCTACTGTATTTTGATAAATTCCGTAAAAGTGATGATCAAACTGAAAATCGTAATATCGTATTTCCCTACAACATAAATGGATACACTACTTTTCTCTCCTCCTATACCTAGTAAAATGATTTGTTTACATATTGCACTAGTAACATCAAACTCCTGTAATGGAAGGGGGCAACAGTGTTTCCGAGTATAGCCAGGTTAATGTTAAAATTGTTGGTAAAAATAAAGTGATGTCCCTATATATTGTCTGTAAAAGAAAAGTACTAACACCTATTCCTTAGCCTAATATTGCAGTTGTGTTTTAAACGTTAATAACATAATAAAGAGGAAAGAAGGAATAGTTACACAAATTCCATAATACCTACCTGTACTAAGTGAATTAAACATATCATTCATAAAGAATGTGTTATCCCAAAGAAAGACACTGAATGTGACATGATAAGTTGAAATTGATGTTGATGGTGTATTTAGCCTTATAAAAGTAATCAAAACAATATTATAGTACAAAGCAAAGTTGTCTAGGTATATGTTTTAACTGTAACTAATATTACTTAATAAAACTCTTATCGCATTATGCTTTTAGGTGATATTGGTACGCAACTTTCTGTTATCAGAATATTAAATTATCTCGAAATCTGCTGAAGCTATAGACCTGACGTTATACCAACACATAGGCACATATCTCTTGTTTGTGATGTAACAGTATTTGCTTTGTTAATTCATTTCCGCACAAACATTTTCCATGAGAATATTTTCAAACATTTTAATACATTATCTGAAAATTTCACTTTTCTGTAAAAGAGTTGAGAAAATATTCTTTTTGAATGAAAAAGCAAACTTGTGAAAAATCAGCATTAAAATTAAAACTTACATTCTTAAAATACACTTATACTTCTCAGACAAATCTGAAAATTAACAAGGATACAGTTTTAATAAGTTCTCTTCCCTGTATCCATTGAATCAGTGCTGGCCATTCCTGAATATAGCTGGACCAAGCGGCATATACTACCTCACTCGTCTGTCTCTTTCCTTTCCGCTGTAAAGCGCTCAGGCTCTCCTGGGCTCTAAAGCGCGCGCTTGCTCCTATGGGCATCAGTTGACATCACTGGGGTAATATGTAGCTAATCGGCGATGTAAACAATGAAGGGAGAAAGAAACTGACCACCCTATCTCATTATCTCCTGGCCTAGTTTCCTCGTAAGTGATGCCTTGTTGGTGTAACTTGGGCGGTCCAGACCTGTCCTCGGACAATTGATTTAACAACAATGTTTGTTTAATCTATATCGTCTTATTTCAACCTTGCAGTGATTTACATGTCGTTAGATAGCACAGCTTTCCTTTGTTTTTTTTATTATTTTTTTAGTTGGTATTTGACGACGCTGTGTCAACTATTAGGTTATTTAGCGTCGATGATGTTGGTGATAGCGAGATGGAATTTGGCGAGATGAGACCGAGGATTCGTCATACATTACCTAGCATTCACCTTACGGTTGGGGAAAACCTCGGGAAAACCCAACCAGGCAATCAGCCCAAGCGGGGATCGAACCCGCGCCCGAGCGCAACTTCAGACCGGCGGGCAAGCACCTTAACCGACTGAGCCACGCCGGTGGCTGCTTTTCTTTGTTTTATATTCAGATTGTTATCTCATTTTTCGTGAATTGTCACAGCTGACACTGCAGTTATTTTAATTACATTATTACTATAATAAGTAAGTCCCTTTTATATTTTACTTATTTTTTTCCAGTATTTCATGTATTCTTCCCTTTGTTTTTTATACAGGGACATCATTTTATTTTTACTTCAATTTTTATTGTACCTGAGTTTTTTAATGTACTTCACTCCTACCCCTTCTACTAGGGAACTTCCACCCAAGGTCGCATAATAAAGACTAAACACTTGTAGACGCTACGGTCACGGTATACAGCAGCCGCGGCGAAAATGCGACTCACGAGCACATTGTGGCTCGCAGTGCTTTTCTCTCGCTTCCTACCTACAATCCCCACCCTCTTACTCACTGGAGTCAAACTCCGTTCTATTTGTATTTGTCTCGGACCTGCGAGTGGCGTATCGTCGCAATATCTCTCTCGAAACCATGTACCTCTATAAAAAACGAAAGTTTCAAGTAGGATGGGAGGATGCATTCTTTTGCTTACAATATGATGAAAATATTAAATGTATGATTTGTTCACAGATATTACGAGGAAAACGGTTGTATAACATAAAACGGCATTATAAGTTACTACATGTTACTGATGAAACATTAAAAGGTTAAGTGTTATTATTATTATTATTATTATTATTATTATTATTATTATTATCATCATCATCATCATCATCATCATCATCATCATCATCATCATCATCATTATCATTATCATCTCTGTACGTCGATTCTTTTACAGCAGATGTACGAATAATGCTGTCAGATTTTCAATTTTAACTCACAGATTTACAATGTGATGTTAAATGAAAGCTAGATGTAAGGACTTGACAGATATTGAACTTTTCAAATCTTTGGAAAAAAATAAATATTTGAAGCTTCGTTCTTTCGCTTGCTCTGTTGAAGCCATGTTCGCTGTAACTTACGTTTGTGAAAAATTATTTTCAACAATGAAAATAGTAAAAATCAAATTTAGATCACGACTGACAGACAAATACCTTCGTGATCAACTACGACTGGCAGTAAGTGACATAATTCCTGATTTTGAAACTTTGTCGCAGAGACATTATGAAGACAGTTAATTTTAGGTTGTGATAATGTGTCCTATGTTTTCTTGTTCATTTCTTTCTTCGTTACACGTCCTAAAAAACTTCCCCTTCGGGTGTCCGCCTCCCTCCATAGGTGCTATGCACGTTGCAGCTTACACAGTGGCTCGGCGCACCATGGCCTTTTCGCCACGGCTGGTATACAGTCCAGAGTGAGTGTGTATAGTACGTTCCAGAAATATGGTCGTATTTTCCAGTGAATAAAGTGCATTCATTATTGAATCATATCTTCGCACAGGTACTGTATCCGTTTATTTATGTCGCTTCCCTGTTTCCAACATACGTTTCTACTGGCTCCTCTGTAAAGGCTAGTGGCTGGGCTGTCTTAGCTCTTTTCTGAAAACATTTGCTGTAGGAATTGGACGTCTACGTAATATTATACAACTGTTTAAAATAATTTAAATAAAAGGGCCTCGTTAAGTAATTGTCACGTGATTTCCCCCTTTCTACGACCCTGCGACTTAACTACTTGGACGGACAGTAGACAGCAATCTGAGTAAATGTATCTGTGCGAATCGGGCAGAAGTGAAGTGATTACAATATGTAAGTAAGGTGCTCTGTTATAGAGTAGCTACAGAATTATTATTTCAATAGGCACAGGATTACGGCCCCCATGTCGACTGATGTTTTGCATTATTTCTTTTGGGGTTACTGTAAAACAGTTGTGTTTGTTAAACATTCTACAACAATGTAAGAATTAAAGAATTACATTCCAGAAACAATACAATCATTTTCAGAAGATATGCTTAAAAACGTTTTCCATAATATGCACACAAAAGAACTGAAGTCCGTATAGAAATGAACGGTCATCATTTTCAACAATTTGTTTAAATATCCAGATACTGATTATTTTTCAACTTAAATTCACTCTCCATATTGTATGCTAATGTGCTGTAGACAATACATTATACATTACATAATGAATATGTCCTCCTAGATAGTTCAGTTAGTGAGTAAAAACACTTATTCTTAATACTGTACTGTATTTTGAGTAAATAAAAACCTAATGAAAATTATCAAACTGATAATCTTAATAGTTTCTACTTTACGTAAATGGATGCACTACTTTTCTTCCCTCCTATACCTAGTAAAGTGATTTGTTTGTATTTTACTCTACTATCATCGAACTCCAGTCGTGGAAAGGGGTAACATAGTGTTTGTGATTCTCATCCGTTAATCCAAAGATGTAGTCAGGTTAATATTAGAAATGTTAGTAAAAACAAAATGATGACCCGGTATATCTCCATTGACTTTACAACGTTAGGATCTTCAATTGCCGTCAGTATCGTACATGACTTGACTGAAACTATTTATTTTATCTCTCACCTTGTCTAGACTAAGAGGCTTGCAAAGAGCCTTTTATAACATTTACTTTTCTCTCATTTCATCGCAGTTAACCTACAATAAATTCCAGTTTTTGAGAATTATTCCTGCAATGTACACTACAATTTTCTGTTGCTGTACCAGCAGGAGCTTCGCGGTGCCAGTTTAATGGGAATCATCTCCTTCCCGGCCAGTGACGCAGCCCTCGCTAATCCAATTTACAAATCCGCATTACTGCGGACACTAATTGCAGATAATGCCCGAGTGCCATCACACTTCTCGTGGTTTTACTCATCAGGCTCCCGCGTCATATTGCTGTTAGCTGGATCTCTCTGCATCAATAATGAATCGGTACACTGCTGTTGCAACTAATCCATATACTGCAGTCACAGGTGCGGAGGTGACTTTTTGGTTACGAATGGCTGCTTCCTGGTCCGTCCCTGATAACCATATATTGAGAACAAGTGATAATCTATTCGCGAAATACCTTGTTTAAATTTCTAGATATTTATTATACCGTAAATTATGTCAGAAGATTAATTACTTCCATTTAAATTTTGTGTTTATGGGCGTGAACATACCGTTGGTTAGGTTCGTCACATTCCTTCATAAACCTAGCTGGAATTGGTCACGTTTTAAAACTAATACCCAAGTAGACAGAGGTAGGGTTACTAGTGAGGATTGGCTGAGTATACTATTGAAAGATGGAAGTAGACCAGTGCAGCGTTTCTCAAACGTTTTTGAAGTGAGGACCATTTTTTTAAGTCAGAACTGTTCCGTGGACCAACTTACTCTTGTTCCCTTCGAAAGCAAATTTATCATTTTTAAATAGAATTAATTAATTATAATATTTTTGTAATTATATTTTTTGTAGCCAGTCACAAGTAACTTATAACAAATTCTGTGCATTGTTGATTCATCGCTTGCCTGTTAGCAGTCAGTTGTTTGAAATCCTTCTTATGTGGTACACGCTAGTAGTTGTCCATGTTAAATAGTGCCCATTATAAATAATGGAAAACTGGCTTTGATCCGGATCTTTGAAAGGAAAGGAACATTATGATACGCTTCATTTAGGCAGTGCTAATAGTTCAGAAGGTGTCTGAAGAAATATATTAATTATAGTGCCATTAAAGAAATATCTAGTCCTAGTGGTAGCTATTAAGAAAAATACTTTCGTAAATATTACAACAGTTATTTGGAACTTGGATTTACTTGGTGTGGCAATGAGAGTGAACCAAAACCTCGGTGCGTTGTTTGTTACGAAGTGCTTTCAAACGAGTGTATGAAACCTGCGAAATTGAAATGGCACTTAGAGACGAAACACGCAAGTGTTAAAAGTAAACCTGTTGGATTTTAAAATAGGCTGAGTCTAAAATTTCTTATATCGTCATCTGGAAGAATAAGTGAAAAAATTAATGCAGAAACATGCCCGATTTTCAACAAGTAAAGATGTAATTTGGTACGTTCTATTACTGGTGTAGGACGTACAGTACGTGCCCATTTCAATGTGCAGACTGGGTGTCGGCAAAACTGTTAAGAAAGTCATCAATACATGAAAAGGTTCGGTACTTTGGTCCTCTGTTATGAATTCGGGTGGTCCCTGGTTGCGTTACAGACTCGGCACCAGATATGCAAAGAAAAGATGGCGAGAAACGCCACGTTCATAGTGCTTTAAATCTCTCTTTTGTTGTTGAGAGTTGAGTGGGAAGTGGGTAGACGGGTAGGGTAAAAAATTTCATAAAATATTAGTACTGGGAGAAAAAGTGAAAGGCGATTGCCATGTGTCATTTCCAAAGTCTGAGATTTTCAGCAATAGTATGATACGTAATTCGTTTGAATTTTATTTTTTCTTCTATCTTTTTTGAAGGACCACAAGGGCAGAACTCGAGGACCACAAGTGGTCAGCGGACCATAGTTTGAGAAACGCTGGACCAGATGATCGGTCAGAATTTTAGCGTGACATCTTGTTGGAGAAGGGCGAACTTTTCGCTTTCAAAAAGTTTTTTCTCACCGAAGATTTCCCAGAGACAGAGAGGAGCTCCCTCTGGACCGGTGCGGTGCCTTGGCGTAAGAGAATACAGTAAAAGTGTAGTTTTTAGAAACATTACTCGTATTTAGTTCGTATATTTTACTGTAGCCCTTATCACCTGATCATTGCGAATAGAGTGCCGGTGAACTCCAAAAAGATTTATAGGCCAAAACATTAAAATCGCAATTTGTATTTCTTCGCAACAAGTTGCCTTTCCCAGTGAAAACCCTGTCTTTAAACATATTTTAAAGTTAACGTTCTTAAAAATACTTACTTTGGTTTCAGGATTATTGTTCATCATCATCATCATCATCATCATCATCATCCTTGCATGTATTGGGCCTAGTGGCCCGTTACGGTCTCTTACCAACGCTTGAACGGTCTGCCCAAGGATCTCTTGCCCACAGGATGGTAATTTAAAATTTGGCGTGGTATTCTAGAAGGAGGCATTCTGATGACATGTGATCTCCAGTCTTGTCTGTATTTCTGTAGGTATTCCGTAATCGGTTCAATCTGCATTTCTTTCATAATGTCAAAATTTCTAATGTCATCTATTCTCGTGTATCCCGCTGTACGACGCATAAATCTCATTTCTGCCGCCGTTAATCTTTGTGAATCAATATTACGAATCGTCCAAGTTTCATTACCAAAACAGAGTATAGGTCTGGCCAATGTTTTATAAATTCTAGTGCGCGTGTGTTTTTGTATTAAGGTTGGTTTGAATATCTGATTAATTATCCCCATTGCTCTGTTGAATTAAATAATCTTCTCATTCAAATCTTTTTCTTCTTCATATGAAATCTGGTAACCGAAATAACTAAAATTTTTAACTTGTTCGATGATCTTATTATTGATGCAAATTTTGCTACGGACTGGTTCCTTTCCTAAAAAAGCCATCACTTTAGATTTGTCAGTTGAGATTTCCATATTGAAACTTTCTGCCATTTGATTAAAGTTGTAAACCAAACGTTGTAAATTATCTTCTGAAGTTGCCATAAACACAATGTCATCAGCAAATAATAAGGTATCTGTTTGGGACAAACGACTTATCGGTATACTTCAATGTGGTTTCAATCTCCATTCCTTAATAATGTGATTCATTATTGTTATGATTTTAAAACGATTTTTATTTACATAGTTACTCGTTCTTTATGATTTTCTCAAATAAATCTCGTTACGAATGTTCGTTTATAAAATATACAAAAACTGTGGGGACTCCCGGACGTGCAGAGCGTTAGAGGAATGAGCGCTACGTGTGCGCTTCGTTTCGTAGGCTTTGCGCACACCAAATGCAGCATTAAGGTAACGGAGGGTAAGTGTGCTCGGTCGGGTAAAGGCTCATTCACAATGAGAATTAAACATAACGTAAGCGTTAACTTAAGAAGTCATACCATCATTCACGATGGGAACATAAAGGGCCGTATTCATAGACATTCTTAGCGCGGGCTTCCGGTGGATGATCAGCGTTTTTC
The DNA here is from genome assembly GCF_040183065.1 of Periplaneta americana. Lineage (NCBI taxonomy): Eukaryota > Metazoa > Arthropoda > Insecta > Blattodea > Blattidae > Periplaneta > Periplaneta americana. The sequence goes on along the minus strand of NC_091131.1, from coordinate 156,318,586 downwards.
GTATTCATAAACCAGTGTTAGCGATATGATATGATTTGAATTCTGTACAAGTAACCAGTGGATAGCCGGCGCTAGTTTAGCACACTCGTAGCGCGTGCTTCTAAATGTCTAAGAATAGCACCCAAACATAACAGCAAACATACTTGGTAACTATGGAAACATAACAACGACGCCATTTCCACATATTCTGTCGTATACTTCAGCGCTCCACGATTGTGTTCTGTTTGCAAATCACGTAAGCATAAGCATGAAAGTCTGGAGTTTGCAAACTTTCATGTTAACGTCTTACGGTAATGTTTATCTCAATGCTTATGTGAATCATTGTGAATGATCTCATTTGGTAGCCTGGGCGCAAACTTCTGTGTTTATGTTACGGTTATGTTTAATTTTCATTGTGAATGGGGCTTTAGAGTGCGCTCGTGAATTTTTCATAGTTAGTATGCCTGCTGCGAAATTGGCTTGCATTACTCCTTGAGTATGGATTACTGACAAGGGTGAGGCCTACGTTGGTCTATTTAGATAGGTATAAAAACTTTTTGTTGAAATCACATGTAAGTCTTTCAAAAGAGAACTTGAACTTCCTACAGAGTTATAAATCAGTCAGAAGGAACATGTTGATATGTTAAAATAAAGTCATATTTGTAGCAATGTAGTGGCATGAACTAATGTCCTATGACCGTACTGTACACTTGTTCAAAATGAAAGTGGCCGGTCTCTTGAGCAGTGAAAATTTTCTAAGTCCCTTCGGGTGAGCGCAGTTCACTACCGCAAACCTCCGTGCGCCGCTTTAGTTAACTCCATAACACAAGGCGCTGATTTGGGCTACCTGCGCAGCATGCTTCGAATCTCCGTAGGGAATTTTTTGTTTTGTTTCTTTTATTTTTTACAACTCGTTGTAGTGTAATATAATCAAATAATTTTGCTTATGTTAATTCATATTACTTACAGATAATTACAAAATTGGTGAAAATTTGTGGTCATAATTTCAGGAAATCAGGATGTATTTTGCCATCAGAATTATGGTTTTTCTTCTTGTTCACAGTTACTACATTTAGGCCCTGATGATCACGGATTTAGATTAGTATAATAATCATATTCCCTGTAGCACAGCTTGCAAGTTAATTATTGCCAATTACTTAACAGTCAACATGTTTACTGAATGTTACTTAGGCAGTAGAGTGTAAAGCATCAGGGATTAATAAAAAATTAACTGCCACAGCATGCTTGGCGTGGAGCAGTGGTTAAGCTACTTAACTTCTATTCAGATAGTTCGAGTTCGAATCTCCGTAGTGAATTTTTTATTTTGTCCTTTCTTTTATTTTTTACAACTCCTTTTAGTGTAATATAGTCAAATAATTTTGCTTATGCGTTAATTCATGTTACTTACAGATAATTACAAAATTGGTGAAAATTTGTGGTTATAATTTCAGGAACTCAGGATGTATTTTGTCATCAGAAATATGGTTTTTCTTCTTGTTCACAGTTACTACATTTAGGCCCTGATGATCATGGATTTAGATTAGTACAATAATGATATTCCCTGTAGCACAACTTGCAAATTAATTATTGCCAATTACTTAACAGTCAACATGTTTACTGAATGTTACTTAGGCAATAGAGTGTAAAGCAGCAGGAATTAGCAAAATAATTAACACAACATTTCAATACCTCCATAGCATGCTTGGCGTGGAGCAATGGTTAAACTACTTAACTTGTATGCAGACAGTTCGAGTGTGCGGCTAAGAATGTGCATTTGCCTCCTTAAAAAAAGTTTACTATCTTCTCCTAAAGCCCATATGCTGTAATTTATAATCCGTATAATACTGTTATTCACTAAACGATTTTTTTTTTCAATATTTAATGTACAATACAATAGATTCCACAGAAAATAATACACTAGGTGCGACACTTACCCTCCTTTACCTTATGTCTCACAATAAAACATTTTGTTACAACATGTTGCAGACGTGTCGGTTGCCATAATGTCAAATTAAGTGCCGCTTACTGATTGCAACAAAGCGCTGCAAAAAAGGTCGATGCTACGTCGGATATCTCGCTACAAATATGTTTGAGACATTTCAAACAGCGCATGCGCTTACGAGAGGGCCTCTGTTCCCTAGTTCCATACAACCTTTACTATTGCGTTTTAGATTATGGAGCTGTGCTATATTTGTTTTTCAGTGTTCAAAGTTACTCGACACTGAGTGCTATATTCCTTTTCCTAATCTTGTCTTCAGAAAATCCAATGATACGATAAGATGTAGTTACACTTGATTTGCAGTAGTAGTAAAACCTGTCGAGGTCATTTCTAAGTTCTGTAAAGAAACTGTAATGTATTTTTTTTATCGAACGCAATAACCTCCTTGGTTTCTCGTCCAATAATACTGAACAAATTTTTACTTTTTCTCTTGTTCCGAAATAAAAATAGATGAATATTACTAATATGTCTGCTTTAAATCTGAATTTAAAATCCAGATTGCCCCATCACGTGCCATTTTCCAGAGAAAGTGAATTGAATTTCTTTATGAACAAATTTGTATTTTTATTTATTTATTTATTTATTTTTTCACTGCTACTATAAAATTACAACAGATTAGGGATTCAAATGCCTCATAATAGTTGAAAAATGTGTACTGGATACAAAAGTGATGTTACATAGTTTAAACACACAAAAAACACACCAACAATAAAAAATATTTAATGTATATAATGAGAAAAATCACGGAATTTGAACTTACCATTCAAAAAGATTTTCTGGATGACTTCTGTTTATAACTAGTCCCGGGACTGTCATTTACAAGGAAGCAACAATAGTCTGCAAGCATGCTGGATGATGATCTTCCTTTATATCGCCTTTCCATTTCAGATATTTCACCATACCACTTTTTCTGTAATGGAAAGTTTTTCCTCAAACAAAGAGTCAGCCATAACTTTGCGGATTTGTGGAACGATGAAAATGCCATGTTTTAATTTTAATTTGCCCTCACTCAAACTGGTAAACTTTTCTTTTAAATACTGAAAACCACATCCTTATTTGTTCATTGCGTAGACCTCACTTTGAACTGTTATGAAAGGTACTGAATAGAAGGAACCATTTTCTGTTTATTGCTTAGAAGTACAAAAGAACATGACAACAACCATAAGAAACCGGAAATAGGTCATAAACTCATAAAATGCATAAAGTTTTGTTAAGGTTTACAACCCCCAATCCGCGCCAGATGTTTCCTGGGAGAACGTTTATCGAAAAGTGAAATCATAATATATCTTTAAAACCTTACGTGATACGAAGAAAAGATATGCATTTTCGGATTCAGCGCACACCATACCATAAGGGTCATTCTTTAAGTCGGAGCAAAATTCTTGTTCAGTTTAATTGAATATATTGCATCAAACAGCAGCTGCATTTACCACTTTAAGGAGTAAACTTTTTTCAGCTTGAGCGATTGATTGGGTTTGGCAGTTACAGGATGATTATGACTTTGCGTGTAATGAGGGATGTGAGAAAGAGGGTTAGGTACAATTCACATGACACGAATTTATAATTATAAAATAGCGATTTTATTAATATTGGTAATTAAAATATGAAGAGTCCACTGCAAGAATGATGGTTGTCTTGTCGAAAATGAACTAAGACTGTCAATGCATAGCTTAAGACATTACAATGTACATACAGAGTTATATGGCATTAACACTGATAGTCATTGTCCAGTAATGATCGGAAAATCACAGTTAAGCTTTAAGCGCTAAGGATTTCAAACTTTCAATTGCTTCTCCTGCAAAATGTATTCCAAATGACATCCATCATTCTTGCAGTGGACTCTTCATATGTTAGATCTGTGTGTCACTTCTCGAATGCCGTTTAATTGCGAGGACAGAATTTAATTTAAATCATTCAGACGCTGTTCAGTATCTGTGTAATTTGAGAGCGAATATTTGTTATTTTATTCCAATCATTGGTCTTCCTAGACACTGAGCAGTTTTATCATTTGAAGTTTGAGTGACAAAGTCAGTTTCAGTGCAGGTTTGTTAATGCTTAATGTGTGTATTTCACATCTGCCTTCTCCTCCTGTTGAAGGACTCCCATCATTTATAATAAATGTAAGCGGAAATTCTGCACACTTGAAAATTCACAGTCGATACCAAACTTCTTCACTTCGTTGACATCTCTGATGGATGTTTATCATGATTATAAAGAGTTAGGTACAAGTTGAACACATTCAAATTAAACAGAGTTTCTTCGATAACTAAATTTTTCCTTTCGAGTTTTAATAACAATTTTCAGGACTAGTATATTGTTCTTGTAATTTCTGGTCTTTGACAGTGGCAACTTTCAAACTTCTTGTATGTATGTATGTATGTATGTATGTATGTATGTATGTATGTATGTATGTATGTATGTATGTATGTATGTATGTATGTATGTATGTATGTATGTATGTATGTATGTATGTATGTATGTATGTATGTATGTATGTATGTATGTATGTATGTATGTATGTATGTATGTATGTATGTATGTATTGTATGTATTGTATTGTATTGTATTGTATTGTATTGTATTGTATTGTATTGTATTGTATTGTATTGTATTGTATTGTATTGTATTGTATTGTATTGTATTGTATTGTATTGTATTGTATTGCATGCATGTATGTATGTAATTTACTATCACTACAATTGGGTATACACCCGGTGGTAGTGATATATAATATACAATAATTACAATTACATGAAATGAAATAAAATAAACGTAAATCTGTAAATAGTAGATGCAATAAACCTAGGACTATAAATAATAACTATTGTATAATAATGCCTACGATAAGCAAAAGTAAATCTAACTTATAAGTACTTCTGTTTCACCCAACTATTACCAATTTAAGTAATTACATATCACCTTAATTAATTACATACGCACTTAATTACATATCATCTTAATTAATTACATATCATCTTAATTAATTACATATCAACTAAATTACATATCATCTTAATTAATTACATATCAACTTAATTATATATCAACTCAATTAATTACATGACACAACTTAAATAATTACACTGCACCTTCAATTAAATTTTCATCTAATCTTCTCAACCTTTCCTTAAATGTATTGATTTTAAGAGGACCACCCTGAAAGATTGCGGCAGGTAAGCTGTTCCAGTCTACTATTGTGCGGTTAACAAAGGAAAATTTTGCCATGTCCGTTCTTTGTTTTCTACATTTAAACTTCCTAATATGATCAGTCCTTCCTAAGTATGATGGTGTTGCTAATCTAGCATTGATATCGGTCCATGCTTTGTGTCCCATTTGTGCCTTAAACAATGCGGTGGTGAAAGAAAACCTTTGGCTCTTATGATTCTCTCTCTTTCTGTCTGTCAGTCTCTCTCTCTCTCTTAACATTTCAGACTTTTAATGTGGATCGTTCTTCTACGTAGCGTGCCACTCGAGAAAAACTGTAACAGAGATTACAACATTGCCCCTAATGCAGCCTTTACAAGGTCAGTAATAGTGATATGACCAGTAATAATGAGTCAATAATATTGATAGTACGCATCAGTATTTCAGCGACCCTACACGATCAGTATTACTGTCAATATTTCTGGTCAATATTAATGAGCTTCTTGTTCAGTACAGACGCACAAGTACAATGGATCGTAATAAAAGGGAAAAATGTTTAGCTATAATATTAGCACTAGCCACAAAACGCAGGGTTAAACGGAAACGATGGGTGAAAGTTTGGCTACAAAAGCGGAAGGCACATTCTTACATGAATTCATCGATTATATTGACGCAGAATATTAAAAAAACAATTTAGGAATGAGTGACAGTCTACAATAATAATAATAATAATAATAATAATAATAATAATAATAATAATAATAATAATAATAATAATAATATATTCTTATTGAATTTGATATTCCCAAGAAACTAGTTCGATTAATTAAAATGTGTCTCAGTAAAACGTACAGCAGAGTCCGTATAGGTCAGTTTCTATCTGATGCTTTTCCAATTCACTGCGGGCTAAAGCAAGGAGATGCACTATCATCTTTACTTTTTAACTTCGCTTTAGAATATGCCATTAGGAAGTCCAGGATAACAGACAAGGGTTTGGAATTGAACGGGTTACATCAGCTTCTTGTCTATGCGGATGACGTGAATATGTTAGGACAAAATCCACAAACGATTAGGGAAAACACGGAAATTTTACTTGAAGCAAGTAAAGCGGTCGGTTTGGAAGTAAATCCCGAAAAGACAAAGTATATGATTATGTCTCGTGACCAGAACATTGTACGAAATGGAAATATAAAAATTGGAGATTTATCCTTCGAAGAGGTGGAAAAATTAAAAAATCTTGGAGCAACAGTAACAAATATAGATGACACTCGGGAGGAAATTAAACACAGAATAAATATGGGAAATGCGTGTTATTATTCGGTTGAGAAGCTTTTGTCATCTAGTCTGCTGTCAAAAAATCTGAAAGTTAGAATTTATAAAACAGTTATATTACCGGTTGTCGTGTATGGTTGTGAAACTTCGACTCTCACTTTGAGAGAGGAACAGAGATTAAGGGTGTTTGAGAATAAGGTTCTTAGGAAAATATTTGGGCCTAAGAGGGATGAAGTTACAGGGGAATGGAGAAAGTTACACAACGCAGAACTGCACACATTGTATTCTTCATCTGACATAATTAGGAACATTAAATCCAGACGTTTCAGATGGGCAGGGCATGTAGCACGTATGGACGAATCCAAAAATGCATATAGAGTGTTAGTAGGGAGACCGGAGAGAAAAAGACCTTTGGGGAGGCCGAGACGTAGATGGGAGGATAATATTAAAATGGATTTGAGGGAGGTGGGATATGATGGTAGGGACTGGTTTATTCTTGCTCAGGATAGGGACCGATGGCGGACTTATGTGAGAGCGGCAATGAACCTCCGGGTTCCTTAAAGTCATTTATAAGTAACTAATAATAATAATAATAATATGCTATAATGGCACTGTCGTCAACATAAAGTGTTGTAACGCCTTTGATATAGCTAAACTGAAGAAATGACGAATGGTAAATAATTTTATTAATAACTAGCCACACCCTTGCGCTTCACTTCACTTGTTATAAATAAATATCATTGACTTAAATCTCTTGTATTTTCAAATACAGCTTTGTTATTATTAGTAAATAATTTTTATATCGTAAGTTGTAAGTCGTTCGCGCCTGAATTAATTTCGAAGTTATATTTAGAAGTGTGAATGCAACTGTTATTATCATACAATACTCTCTGGAATTGTTCAATTAATTCTACTTTGAAGCTTAGTACTATATTAGACCTAACAGCGTCTGAAACAGAATATATTTGTAAGAACTGAGGGGTCCATACCTGTGGAATAACGGTTAGCCAGCCTGACCGCGAAACCAGGTGGCCCGGGTTCGATTTCCGGTTGGGGAAAGTTACCTGGTTGAGGTTTTTTCCGGGGTTTTCCCTCAACCCAATATGATCAAATGTTGAGTACAGATGCCTCAAACTAGGAAGCTGCCTGAAGAGGGGAAGTAGTAGAGCTAACGGAGGGGGCCCACCTAGGCTCCGATACCCAGGTATAGTCATATTATCTGAAAAGTTGACCTCTTGACAATGTATTCAAGATGTACCCTCCCTATGCAGCCTTCTCAACTGTTGTTAGAACTGAGCTGTACCATTCTAGTCCACAGTGCACAGCAGTAGGCGGACAGTGGTAGGGGAGAAGTGCTCTATGCGCCTGCGCGAACGAGACAGCTTGCTAGTTTGAGGCATCTGTAACTGTCGGTGCTGGACCCCGGACTCATTTCACCGGCATTGTCACCTTCATCTCATTCAGACGCTAAATAACCTAAGCTGTTGATAAAGCGTTGTAAAATAATCTACTAAAATAAAAATAGAACTGAGGGCTGTTACTCTCAGCTGGAAGAAGGCTTTGTCACCAAAAAATACCATTTGGAATAAGATGTACTGTCTTATATTATTTAAAACGTGTGTTCATAAAGGATGCACTACTATACGTAAGTTTTTAATTGAATATCAGAAAGAAGACTTGAAGAAGAACTTTCATACAAAAAAGACTGATAGAGCAGGTCCTGGATCTGTCAGAGAAAGAGTGCAGCAGAAAATGAAAGCCGTTGGCTATGCTGCAATCGTTACGATAGGAAATTATTATTTGCTAGAATCTCACAAAACACTATCTAGTTTCGAACATGATCTGCAATATTTTCTGTTCGCTGCCATCGCATCATGTGATTTGAAGCGAAGTTTTTCGCGTTATAATCATTCCTTAGGTGATAGGAGGAGAAGCGTCAATTTTGATAGATCTATACATAATGTCATTAATTTCAGGGAGTTATTCCTTAAGATCTTTCAAACGAAAAAGTTGATTATAATTTTGCTCGTTTTCCTTCCTTTTCGAGATAAAAATGGTTTTATATGAAACATATCATAACGTGTTTGGGAAAATCATTGATTGAATTCTCAATATGTTCTGTCAATTTCAGAGAGCAGTGTATTATGATACTAAATGATTGAAAGTATTTTAGTTTTGTCCTTTAGATGTGCAGAAATTTGATTCGAAGAAATGTAACTTTTCGTTCTGCAAAGGAATTTTACACTGTAACAATAAGAGAATATGACGATATAAATTATTGATGTCTAGTATATTTTTAATTAAAAGACTAGCTTTATTTCCCACATGGGTACGTATCTGCATATGTTGTAATTTATTATGTTTTCAGTTGTACAGAACTATAGTCCCGTCGCTCTAATTTCCGGCAGCCAATCGCGTTGAAGGTCTTTTACATTTAAACGTATGCGTCTTGTGATTCGCTGAGGAAGACGTTATTCATTTTTTAAGGCTCGATAAATACTTAATATAATCTCCCGCCATTTTGGCTCTTTCGTTGGCGTTCGCAGAAAGCACACGAAGACGTTATTTGCCGCTCAATTATTTGCTGAATTACAGTGCGTTTGATTTATTATCTTAGGAGCTACGATATGATAATGTTTAACGGTGTGGCAAATAGATTCCTCGTATGGTAGATCGGCAACGAAAGAACAAATATGGCGAACGATGCTGCCTACCTAGTCTTTATAGAGCCTTCACTTCCTAAGACGTAATCAAAGAGGAGGAGTCACGCCGGGAATAACAGCGTCGCGACTATAATAATTATTATAATGTAAACTAAATTTATTCACTGTACCGATATATTATGTATTTGTTTCACATCACTGGTTAATACTTGTTTTGTGCTCTAGTTAGCTCCTTACACACCCCTGTACCTTTTGTTTACAGTTCCAGGTTTACCTGGATTGCGTCTTCCACCACTCTACCAGATAAGCTATAGTCGTAACGCGCACATATTGCAAGCATCGAGATATTTGTCCTAACTCTAGTAATAACGAAATCTTTCCCACTAAAGGAAGCATGGAAATGCGAAATTCAGGCGACTGTGACCAGGTTTTATGGCATATGAGAGTTTAGGATATTCAAATTTATCCCTACTTTTACTTGAAAACCTCTCTCTTTTTGTAAGGCATAAATAAGAGTCTTCTACGTGAGTGGTAGGTTCTCGCCAAAGCATGGGAACAGCAAATAGCATCTTATTGTTTTCCCCCCTCTTCCAATCAAATCACTTCACACAACACGTTATGCGACATAGGCCTACATGAGGCGCTCAACTTTTATCTAGGCCGCCCACTTGATAACCAAAATGAAAATGATACATTTTTACGTTGTCTGTAATTGGTCTTCAGTCCGATTTCATAGTCAATTAACAAACTTAATATAATCTACACCGATAGAAAAAATATCATTTTAAAAGCATATGAAATTTTAAAGTTTTTGAACGGAAGGACAGTTATGGTTAACTATTTTATTGGATGCATTAGCTAGGCCTACTGTTTGAATGCATTGTCCCTCTCTTCACTTTCTTACCCAGCAGTAAGCTTATGTCTAGGGACCGTATTTTTATGTAATTACATATTATATCCCTTTCAACCTAACCGTATATAAATAACAAATCTTTGCGAATCTTGTAATTACCATTAATATATTAAAATTTGATACTACATATTTTTACATATTTACCCCACATTACATATTATGGCTTAGTATTACATAAATCTACATATTTAGTGGTTTTATTCATTTTTACTTCTCTGAAAGGAAAAAAAAAAAAAAAAAAAAAAAAAACTTCTGTTGGGGAAGTTTACAATTTGAAATACACAGATTTAAAAAGCCTTTTTACCTACCCAAGAAAGGATATATTTCGGGACGAAACATAACGTCCTTAATTCCAGGAAGAAATAGAGGCACTCACCCCATACCGCCCGCTGTAAATATGAGTGAACAAAAGGCAACCTTTCTCATATAACTACCTTGTATTGTAAAAATCACTCAGAAAGTAGCGTTGCCTTCGTGCGGTGGAGTGGGATGAGGACGACATGATTTGTTTCGAACTGTAATTGTTCTGCACACGTCTTAAAAAGCCGTTACCATGCAATTTGCAACCTTACCCACCCTCTTCCTAATCCATCCAGTGAAAACCCGTGTCAAGTCTGAAATGAGCCACAATGAATTAGCCGACTTTTGAAAAGAAGGAACAAACTGGAAATATGTTGAAACATTAAAATAAATAGCTTTTCAGATTATTGCTTGACCTCTTTACTTTAAATTTAGTAGACCTATACGGAAATGCGATTTTCCGATTAATTAGAAAGTATGGTTCTCGCCTGGAATAATCCTACCTTTCTGAATGAGACAGGAATGTCGCTTTTCAAACAACAGTGTGTAAATGCCTATAGTTTGAGGTTTTAGTAGGTACTTCGTTTCTTTCAGGGAGCAGCTAAAATGCATGTGTCCCACATCTCCTCTTATTTTCTCCTAATCCAGTAAAGCGAAACAGCGCTTGCAGTACTGTTGTGTCATTCACTTCACTCAGTTCTCTAGTTTTAGTACTTACAGTATAAAGTGCAAGTGAGTTTATCTACTGCTTTTAACTAACCAAAATGGCCCCTGTATCTTCAATTCTAACGACAAAAATAAAATCATGGATTGCGATCGACGAAGCTTTCACTACAGATGGAAAAATAGTAATGTGTCAAGTGTGCGGTAAAAAAAAGTCGGGTGCTCTATGAAATCACAACTGGAGAGTCTTACCTATCCTATACCTGCCAAATACTGATATTAAATATTTGATTGATTTTACATATTTTGGTACATATTCAGCTTATTTTTCTTACATAAATATGTACATATTTCACACTTTGATATTACATAAAAATCCGGTCCCTACTTATGTCTTTTCACCAAGATCTGATTCCGCACGGAACACGTGCACCAGTCCATCGTAAACAATATCAGAGGTTTTATTGCTTTATTGCCTCTCTTTTGGAAATGAATAAGATCTTTCGCAAATGGTTAGTTTCATCAGTAAGATTAATTAAGATAATGCTGAGACCAGAAGACGTTGCCAGGACTGCCGCCCTGATTGATGACGGACGCATCCTCCGTCACACAGCTGCTGCCATTTACTACTGTGCAAGAGGTAGTGAGAACTGAGAAAGTTCAGAGAAAATCAGAGTTACTGCAAAAGATCTGGATCTGGAAGAAAAGGGAAGGTCTTTTAGCCCGAGAATACCGATTTCTCGTCAGTCACGGCTTAGAAATCGGAACAGTACGCAATTTAAGCTAAGAAGTGACTACAGAAGTAGCTCTCAAACTGTGATCTGCTTAAATATTTCCGTAATCGCGGCTTCGTTTTATTATTATTGTCATCATCATCATCATCATCATCATCATCATCATCATTATTATTATTATTATTATTATTATTATTATTATTATTATTATTATTATTATTATTATTATTTCAGAGAAATCACACTCACACTACCGCATTTACAAATTCTATCTCCCAATAATACAGGGACATCATTTTATTTTTACTTCAATCTTTGCTTTACCTGAGTTTTTGAATGTACTTCACTCCCACCCCTTCTAGTAATGAAGTTCCAACTGTCCTCCACACACAACCAAGGCCGCATATAGTAAACAGTACTTAGTTAGTGAGTATAGTACGTTCCAGAAATATGTTCGCGTTTTCCAGTGACGAAAGAGCTTTCAATTTTGAATTATATTCTCACACAGGCACTGTCGTCCGTTTGCCTACGTTGCATCCCGATTTCCCCCACTTGTTTCTGCTCCCAATTTGGAGAGGCTAGTGGATGGGCTGTCTTAGCTCTTTTCTGAAAACATTAATTTCTGTTAGGAATTGGACGTCTACGTAATATTATACAACTGTTTAAAATAACTTAAATAAAAGGGCCTCATTAAGTAATTAACTGTCACGTGATTTCCCCCCTTTCTACAATCATGCGACATAACCACTTGGACGGACAGTAGATAGCATGTCTGAGTAATTTTATTTGTGCGGATCGGGCAGAAGTGAAGATTGAATTTACAATACGTAAGGTAGCCTACTCTTTTGTAGAGTAGGTACAGAATTATTTCAACACGAGTTACTAGTACGAAAGACCAAACTGGGAGCCCACACCTGTTGAGTAACTGTTAGCGCGTCTGGCCGCGAAACCAGGTGGCCCGGGTTCGATTCCCGGTCGCGGCAAGTTACCTGGTTGAGGTTTTTCCGGAGTTTTACCTCAACCTAATATGAGTAAATGCTGGGTAACTTTCGGTGCTGGACCGCTGGACTCATTTCATCGGCATCTCATTCAGACGCTAAATAACCTAAGATCCTAAGATATTGATAAAGCGTCGTAAAATAACCTACTAAAAAACGAAACTGGTAATTGGAATTAGATGCAATAGTCTATAGTGCGATAATATGCACAAAAGAACTGAAGCCTGTATCGAAATGAACGGCCACCATTTTCAAAAGTGTTTAAATATACATATTATGATTATTTTTCAATTTAACTTCATTTTCTATATTGCACGCTAATGTGTTGTAGACAGTATAATATACACTGCATAATGAATACGTTCGCATGGATAACTCATTCCGTGAGTAAAAACACTTATTGTTAATACGGTACTGTATTTTGATTGAACAAAAAGCTAATGAAAATTATCAAACTCAAAATTGCGGTACACACCTGTGGAGTAACGGTCAACGCATCTGGCCGCGAAACCAGGTGGCCCGGGTTCGAATCCCGGTCTCGGGCAAGTTACCTGATTGAGGTTTTTTTCCGGGGTTTTCCCTCAACCCAATACGAGCAAATGCTCGGTAACTTTCGGTGCTGGACCCCGGACTCATTTCACCGGCATTATCACCTTCATTTCATTCAGACGCTAAATAACCTAGATGTTAATACAGCGTCGTAAAATAACCCAATAAAATAAATAAATAAAAATCAAAATTGCGATATTTCCTAGTTTACGTAAAAAATTGCATGAACTACTTTTCTTCCCTCCTATACCTAGTAAAGTGATTTGTTTCTATTTTACGCCAGTATCATCGAACTCCAGTCGTGGAAGGGGGTAGCAAACGGTATTTTCTGTTTTCAACCGTTAAGCCAAAGGTATAGCCAGGTTAATATTAAAAACGTTAGTAAAAATAAAATGATGTCCCTGTAGATATGCACGGGGTATACATAATGTGCAATAATCCATCATTTGTTAATATTCTTTGTAAATGAATCCATGTGTAAATGCGACGATAGTGACCAGACTGTTCAACACCTGCTATTTGATTGCCCAATTTTCGGAAGAGCTCGCCTGCTGTTACTGTAACATGTTATCTCATGTTCTGGGCAATTTCAAAAACTCCTGTGCTGTTCAAGAGAATTTCAGAAATTCATATCAGATATTCACAACTCACTGTAAACAGCTAGTTTATGTATTTCTACCGTAGTAACAGAAGGAATTCTTCCTGAGACGCTATAACATCATCTAGATGTTTTTGGCCTTTTCTTTGGACCAGCACTGGACTCCCTGATCTGTTTAACAAAGTGTAGGACCGTCGCAGATGCGTTACAGGACAATTGAAGACCTGAATGGACAAACATCCCGAGTTCATTGAAGTAAATTATTCAGGAGAGTAAGAGAACTGCATAGATTTGAAATCATTTCATTTAGTGTTCTGCCCAAGGGCAGGTCTTTCACTGCAAACCGAGCTTTCTCCAATCTTTCCTATTTGCTGCCTTTTTGTCTCTTCATATGGTCCATATATCTTAATGTCGTCTATCGTCTATGCGAAAGAGAGAGTGGTGTGTGGAAAGAAAAAAATCGTAGTTTTCATATTTCAAAGAAAGGCATCTTCTGTGTACTTAATAAGACTGGTAAAGCTCGGATGGGATTAATTTCTATCATTTCGGGGGGTGCGGCTTGTGGCAGGGGGGGGGGGATTTGCTTGCTTCTTCCCCTTTGGAAATAATCCCATCCGGGCTTTGCTAGTCTTATTAAGTACACACAAGATGCCTTTCTTGGAAATGAAGAAATCATGTTTTTTGCAGGCTCCTATGATTTTCACGTAACTGTACTTGGCATCGGAAAAGGTCGTAATGTACCTCTCTCAAAAAAGCTCGATTTTCTTGGGCATTGCTGCTGTGACACAATGTGCATTCTATCAAATCACCAGGTAGCACCTTTATGTTCCCAAACGTACAGCGGATCGAGTAGTTTCTTCTGGTACATCTATTACGTCACGTGGATTCATAAGCAGAGTAGAATTGCAAGCAGGTACGCATAGACTGTGGATCATAGTACAATACAGACGCTCCATCGTCAATGTTGTATATGTAAAACACCAAGTTACGACTACATTGTGATCTGATTCTAATACTGAGTGAGTTGAATTTTCATTCAGACTTCTGTGTTAATATTATTTTAATTTATCAATCTATGTCATGGGCCTATTGTCTTTAATTTTGATGTGCATTTTGAAATAATTTTCTAAGTGGGCTTGTTTCTGAACACAAGTTAGTCCCATTACAATGTCGCTAGGGCCTAAATTAATTTAACTTAATTTGTAAAACATACAATATTTATTTCTTCTTTATTTTCTTTCTTTCTTCCTTTCAAAAGAGTACCTCCAGCAAGATCTATGTTACTGTTGGTTTATTCGAATTTCAGAAGGACTATTTCAGCATAAGAAATGGAAACGTACAGTGATTTATGTGAAATAATCTCTACTGTGATGTAATGTATTATAAATATGCCCCTGTAATATCATGTGACGTAGAAAGAACATTCTATCAGTTTAAACTAATTTTATGTGACGTCCATAAAAGATTTGAATTTCATAACCTCAGAATGTATGTTTTCGTTCACTGCAACGCGTTTAGGTTTCGATAAATGAATTATTTGTATATGTCCCTGTAACGTCATGTAAAGTAGCAAGAAAATTTTCTAATTTTTTTACGGACAATTATTATGGTAAAAGATATGAATTTCATAATCTCAAAATATATGTTTTGTTCACCGTAACGGAACTGATTTTGTTATATGAATTAATTGCATATATTGTATATGGAGTATATACAGTTAATGTATATCATGTTTACTATTATATTGTACTGGGGCATCATTTTATTTTTACTAACATTTTTAATATTAACTTGACTATACCTCTGGATCAACGCCGTTTGCTACCTCCTTCCACGACTGGAGTTTGATGATACTGGCGTAATATAGAAACAAATCACTTTACTAGGTATAGGAGGGAAGAAAAGTAGTTCATCCATTTACGTAAACTAGGAAATATCGCGATTTTGAGTTTGATCATTTTCATTAGGTTTTTGTTTAATCAAAAAACAGTACAGTATTAACAATAAGTGTTTTTATTCACAAACTGAGCTTTCCATGCGAACGTATTCATTATGCAGTGTATATTATACTGTCTACATCACATTAGCGTACAATATAGAGAATGAAGTTAAATTGAAAAATAACCATAATATGGATATTTAAACACAGTTTCGAAAATGATGGCCAATCATTTCGATAGAGGCTTCACTTCTAATGTGCATATTATCGCACTATAGATTATTGTACCTAATCCCACTTACCAGTTTCGTCCTTCGTACTAGTAACTCATGTTGAAATAATTCTGTACGTACTCTATAAAAGAGTACCTTACGTACTGTAAATTCAATCTTCACTTCTGCCCGATCCGAAAAGATAAAATTATTCAGACATACTATCTACTGTCCGTCCAAGTGGTTATGTCGTAGGGTCGTAGAAAGGGAGGAATCACGTGACAGTTAATTACTTAACGAGGCCCTTTTATTTGAGTTATTTTTAACAGTTGTATAATATTATGTAGTCGTCTAATTACTAACAGAAATTAATGTTTTCAGAAAAGAGCTAAGACAGCCTAGCCACTAGCTGGCGAATAAAAGCTGGTGGGGGAAACCGGGATGCGACGTAGGCAAATGGACGACAGTACCTGTGCGAAAATGATTCAATATTGAAAGCTCTTTCGTCACTGGAAAACGCGAACATATTTTGGAACGTACTGTTTACTATGATCGTAAGGCTACTATGACTGTTTATGCTGTCTTGGATCTGTGTAGAGGACGATTGAACTTCATTAGTAGAAGGGGTGGGAGTGAAGTACATTCAAAAACTCAGGTACAATAAAAATTGAAGTAAAAATAAAATGATGTCCCTGTATATATTCTATATAATAGTTCAGTATTATTATCTAATTATATGTTCTGTCATATGTAGCACTAATATTTTGTAGATCGCTAGTTTCGCAGTGTTAGTGCGTTTATGTGGTTAAAAAGTAGCTGGACAGACCATTTCAATTTAGAAGGAATCGCACTTACAGTTGTCATGATCCATTATTATTATTATTAGGGCTAGGATTTTGATGAAATTGCATCTTTTTCCTAGTAAGCCAGGAACATAGCTGCTTTAGTATTTATATGTTATGTGATAAACTAAGTGTTTTAAGACATATTTCTTAGGACATTTTTTTTTTTGCATTTTTTACCTGTTTCAACTCATAAGAACATTTTTTGTTTTATTCGGTCATTTTAGAGGCATTTTCATTTAATTTTGACCATAAACCCCCATTATTAAGGTAAAATAATTTTTATTTTCTTTGATATTTTCTCTACATATTTTGCCCATTAATACCCATTAATTTGTATGATATTTTAATCGTTTTTGTACACAAATTATGCCATTTTAACGTAGTACACCCCATGTAATGGATCAGTCCAACTACCCCTTCAATATAAGCTCCTCTATGCCTGCTAATTCCGGATAAGTGTGGCCTTGTGGTGGACAACATGGAAACTACATCAGATGAAATAACTAAAGTGTAGGCCTACTACTTAGAAAAAATATGTAAAATTAAATAAATTTAAATGTTGGTACTAGAATTTAATTTAATTACTAGTCTAAATATTAAGTAGTGCAAAACCTCTTTTCCTACTAAGCCAATTATGTAAGACCAAATTTTAGGGCATTTTAAGGGCATATTTGAAAGATTTTTAGGTCATAATGCATTGTTTTTAAGACAATTTTTCATGATTTATATGTCATCAAAATCCTAGCCCTAATTATTATATACTGAACTATACCTTTCGTAGTGACCTGACGTAAGCATTTAGCGTCAGAATTTCAACTCTGAACGGCCAGGATGTACTAACCGATAACTTCTCTAACTTGTTTGGGAACGAAAATGCTCTGCCTGGAAGTTACTCACTACTGGTCTGTCATCTCTCACCACAGTTCAGTTGTCGTGTGACTCCTGACGCACATGACGTCATTGAAAAGTCGTTTCCAGAGATCGGAAATAACCCTGTATAACTGTGCTATGATGCCTGATTAAATCATTTTCAAATCGCTTCTACGAGTGTAATACGGTAGGCGATCTCTTTCTGTTAATATGGTCTTAATAATAAATTTAGCTTCCCTTATGAAAAGGTTGCCAGATTTGACAAAGCGTATTACATATAATTTGGAAACACACCTAAAAGGTAAAATGATGCATATTAGAAACGGTTAGGGAATCAGATATGCAAAATGTCAGAAAAATTTATACCTAAGTAGCGTTTGTGCTAATTTTCAGTTAAGAAAGATTATCAGATAGGTTAGAATGATTTGAATGCCGCGAGAAAAATAATAATACGGAGTGATTGGCATTGATATATAAACCACAACAGCCATCGGTTAAGATAACTTGAAATTTCCATTATCACTCCCATACAAATGATTTCTCAATATCTGAATCGATCCTTTGAGGCCACTAATGGCTATTTCCTTCACAATGCTGTGTGTTAGGCGTTATGTTGTGAAATGAAATTAGCTTTAAGCAATAATGAGTATGAATTTCACGCCTAAAAATTAGTAAGTTGCACACTCTCCTAAGACAATATGTGAAGTTGTTGATTCGGTTTGATCACATCCCTTTTTTTCTTTAATTGTGTATCCTTCGAACTTATACATACAGTATATCCGTATGTGGGTCATTTGCAAAATTTGTATAACAAATGGACGATTGAAAACGTCAAAATTAAAGTACTATTTAGTGCATATTCCTCATGTAATATAGTGCAATGTCTCTGCCATAGTAATCAGCCACTGTACACTCACCTTACAGCACTGTTTTCAAAGATGTAACAGACTTGACGGAGTAACAGATCTGACAGGTAACAGACATGACAAAGCAAACATACGCATGTGCTAACCTAAAATTTTTTTGCTTGAAAATCTTCAAAATAGCAACTTAACTATTGCACACGTGCACTATTATGTCCTCTTGATCTTGACTTTATATGTTGTTATTTGTGGAAAACACAACACAAACAGATCTGACAGAGTAAAAATGCACGCTTAGACTAAAACATAAAGCAAGAGTATGACACAATCTCGCCAAATCAAAATGGGTGAACATAGCAGTACAATCAAAATGACTGCAGCGAATAGAGATTATAAAGAATGGACACTGAGCGAATTTTCCTGTGTTTTGTTTGTCTGTGCGCCAGCGTTTAGTTCTACTTTTAAGCGCTAGAGGTTAGAGTAATCGAGCACAGGCTAAGATAATAATTGAGAATAGAGTTGAGACACAGGATTCAAACATCGCCTGCCTTATTGCATAATCCAGTAACGCTTTGCTTCAAATAAATTCAAGTTAACAGCTTTTCCTTATTTCTCAGTGACGAACTAGTTGTAATAATAATTTTTTATATTTCGCATATAATAAATTATATTATAAAATAATGTAATTTTTCTCGTTGCCAAACTTTCAGAACGGCCCCGAGGTTCACTCAGCCTCCTATAAAATTGAGTACCGGGTCTTTCCCGGGGGTAAAAGGCGGCCAGAGCGTGGTGCCGACCACACCACCTCATTCTAGTGCCGAGATCATGGAAAGCATGGGGCTCTACCTCCATGCCCCCCAAGTGCCTTCATGGCATGTTACGGGGATACCTTTACCTTTTTTTTTATAAAATAATATAATACAATATAAAATTATGTATCAAATTCGTTTAATATTTGTATATAATATAATATAGGTACTGTATATGGTTTTACTTTTCATAAGAATTTTGTTTTTCCATTTTCAGTGCCATCAGATCATTACATATTTTAATTGTTGTTTGGGTCAACGTCTCAACTCTCATTATAAAGGAACTCTACAGTCTAGACATTACAGTTAATGACGGATTTATTATTTTATGGATCCAATTTATTTTATTTGAGTACATAATGTACCTAGATGTATTAATTATATGTGTTACATGTCCGTTGTGTCGATTGCTAGCTGGTGTGATGTCAGCGCCAACTCTAGGGAGAACGCAGAATCTCACGCTCTAGCTGGCTTGAAGGTCATTGAAATCAGTCCGGCTACGGTACATCAAAGGTACCGACACGAAGTGTCCATTCTTTATAATCCCTATTCGCTGATGACTGGTTGTGCATCATCTTGGCTTGTGCTGACATCTGTGGGATTTCTTTTTCAATTGTGTATCCATAGGAACAGAATGGTGTAACAGACCTGACTGACTTTGGACTAGAGTAATTATGCAATCATATTTAAGGAAATATAAACTCAGACATAAATTAATATGTTTTGATAATATCAAATCTTTCTTTGATTTTTCTCTCAATTACATTATTAAACATACCTTTATCTGGACATAATCATGCTCCATTTTAAAAACTTAACTAGTATGAACACAGCATTTTTGCTGTTACTATGAGAATTTTATTTTATTCTTGTGAAATATTTCACATGAAGGAAATAATTCTTGTGACGTTTACTACATTAGTATTGCAACTACTCACTGTTAGGAATTTATAACTCTATCGTTATAAATGCAATAAGGGGAAGGGTAAGAATTGATGGACGTCATTTGATATACAAATTCTGCAAATGACCCATGTACAGGGACATCATTTTATTTTTACTAACATTTTTAATATTAACCTGGCTATACCTTTGGATCAACACCGTTTGCTACCCCATTCCACGACTGGAGCTCGATGATACTGGAGTAATATACAAACAAATCACTTTACTAGTACAGGAGGGAAGAAAGGTAGTTCATCCATTTACGTAAACTAGGAAATATCGCGCTTTTAAGTTTGATCATTTTCATCAGGTTTTTGTTTAATCAAAATACAGTATAGTATTAACAGTGAGTATTTTTACTCACGAACTGAGCTGTCCATATGGAGGTATTCATTATGTAGTGTATATTATACTGTCTACAGTACATTAGCGTACAATATAGAGAATGAAGTTAAATTGAAAAATAAATAAATATGGATATTTAAACGCATTTATTAAAATGGTGGCCGTTCATTTCGATACAGGCTTCAGTTCTAATGTGCATATTATCACATTATAGCTATTGTACCTAATCCCAATTACCAGTTTCGCCCTTCCTAACTAGTAACTCATGTTGAAATAATTCTGTACCTGCTCTATAAAAGAGTACCTTACGTACTGTAAATTCAATCTTCACTTCTGCCCAATCCGAAAAGATAAAATTATTCAGACATACTATCTACTGTCCATCCAACTGGTTATGTCGTAGGATCGTAAAAAGGGAGGAAATCACGTGACAGTAAATTACTTAACGAGGCCCTTTTATTTAAGTTATTTTAAACAGTTGTATAATATTACGTATACGTCCAATTCCTAACAGAAATTATGTACTCGCAAAAGAGCTAGGACGACAGCCCAGCCATTAGCTGGCGAATAAAAGCTGGTGGGGAAACCGAATACGACGTAGGCAAATGGACGACAGTACCTGTGCGAAAATGATTCAATATTCGTCACTGGAAAATGCGAACATATTTTTGGAACGTACTGTTCATTATGACCGTAAGTCTGTCTTGGATCTGCGTGGAGAGCGGTTGAACTTCATTAGTTGAAGGGGTGGAAGTTAAGTATATTCAAAAACTCAGATGCAATAAAAATTGAAGTAAAAATAAAATGATGTCTCTATACAATTGCAGTTGAGAGAATAGCTACAGCAGCACATTCCTCCGAACGAATTTGCATTAAACGTCACATCTCTGTGTATTTGCATCTTAAATTGGCATTCACAAGTGACCTTTGATAGTCTTAGAACAGACATAGTTTGCTGTGTAACATGTAAGCAGCAGTATCTGTATTATGTTCATCCTGTAGCCAGGTGTGAAGCTCAATCATTAATTACGGACGTCGTGTCGCCCCATTAATGAACTCAAATTAAGTTGACGCTTTCTTTTTTTTTCGGATGGTGATATTGTTATCCGACAGAGGGCGTCTTGTCTCAACAGCCCGCAGTTGCATTATCGATCATCTGCATTACAGCCCGTTCAAAAACGTTGCTTCACTTTTCATTCAACAACGTTTTAGATGGCGTCTTTATACCGTTCAGTGTTTTGTTTTGCATTCCTTCATACATAATACTAACATTACGATAGTCATTTCAGGGTCGAAATATTAAGCTGTTATTAAATATGAAATCTCAAGTCAAGTTTTCAGCGTGAATGCGTACAATTATATGTTATTACTAGTGGCTTGTGCAGCAAATGCTGCAAACTAAGTTCATTAGACGTTCAAATAAACATCTTTCAGATTTATTTTCAATGAAGAATACCAGACATTCGGAAAGTTATTTGCTTCCATACCAATGAAAGATACTCTCTCTCTCGAGCCAATACTGAAGAGAACGACGCATATAAATATCTACACCACACCGCCATTAAATATATGAAAAAGATCCAACCCCGTTTGATTAATAATTATAAAAATATTTTATTTTTAATAATAGTATTATCTTACGTAAGTTTTATAGCTTTCAGTAACGTATACTATATAGCCGCCACTCAGTAAAATATAGAAATCAAAATCTAATTTAAGTTATTCTCTACATCTAATTATATAACCCCAAAACTTTTCACTTTCATATCATCAATATAGCATTAATATATATAATTAATGAAAAATAGTCGCATCATGGCATTAACTACAATAATATTTCATTTCTAATGGTAATAATATCCTCAAACCACCTCAAGTTTTGTAGTTTTTAATATTCAATACACAGCTGTACCCAGAAAATTACACACCACAGAATCGAACCTGTAAATTATTTTTAGTAAGTTAAGTTTGTAATAACCAATTTAATTTGAGCTCTCAATATGTCAGCATTCTTGCAAATCATGGCCTTCGTGTAATATTGTTTACTGTAGTATGTTTTTTGTTTTATTCTGAAATGCATCACGGCCGACTTGATGCTCGCTTCGCTTCTCCTTTACAAAAAAGCGAAGGGAATATCAAGCCGGCCATGAATGCTATTAGCTAGTTCTCAAAACTGACGACAGATGGATTTTGGAAAATAGGAAAATTATGTTTAAAAATTGACATTTGACTGAAAACTACTATTTTTCCGAAAAACTTTGAGTTCCAAGCTTCAAAATGAGGGGCCACTTATTAAAATCCGTCCAGCCGTTTTCCCGTAATTTCCATTACCAGTACAAATTATATATATAGATTTTTTGAAACCGCATTAGACCTACATAGTACCGTAAAGTTGATGATTTGAATGTAGCTTCCTGGATCACATTAATTGCAACTGAAAAGTACGCTGTCATTTCTGATAATGGATACTTGTCTAAAAGGCGTGGTATTAATTCATTCACAGTTTTCTGCCCAAGGGAAGGTCTTTCACTGCAAACCCAGTATTCTACAATATTTCCTATCTTATCCCTTCCTCTTGGCCTCTGCATACGATCTATATGTCTCAATGTCGTCCATCATCTGATATCTTTCTGCCCCGAATTCTTCTCCCGTTCACCACTCCTTCCACTGCACCCTTCAGTAGGCAATTTCTTCTCAGCCAGTTACCCAACCAATTGCTTTTCCTCTTCCTGATCAGTTTCAGCATCATTCTTTCTTCACCCACTCTTACCAACACAGCTTCATTTCTTATTCTGTCTGTCCATGTGACACGCTCCATCTTTCTCCATATCCACATTTCAAATGATTCTAGTCGCTTCTCTTCACTTCGTTGTAATGTCCGTGTTTCTGCTCCGTACAATGCCACACTTCCATACGAAGCACTTCACTAGTCTCTTCTTTAGTTATTTCTCCGGAGATCCGCACAAGATGGTCCTTTTTCTAGCGAAAGCTTTCTTTGATATTGCTGTCCTCCTTTTGGCTTCCTGGCAGCAGTTCATGTTACTGCTTGTAGTGCACCCCAACTAGTAATTATGAATATTAAATTCTTCCAAGTCAAGTGAGATTATTTTCATTTTCATTTCATTTAGTGTTCTGCCTAAGGGCAGGTCTTTCACTGTAAACCCAGCTTTCTCCAATCTTTTCTATTTTCTGCCTTCCTGTTTGTTTCGTCCTTCCACAGCATCCCCCTCCCTGGAAAGACTCATGACGCCATGTTTGCAGTTTTTCTTGGGAAAGATAAATGCGGGAGCTTCCCGTTAGTGATGAGCAGAAAATCACTGACCTGTGATTTTATCACGGTGATTGAAAAATGATGATCACACCTGTGATTGAACAGCTCTTTAAACAGTGATCACAGTTCGAGAGCTAAACTGCTCACCAGCTAACAGTTCACGTTCTTTACTCACTGCGTGCGTTGCTTATGCTACCCGGTGACAACACTGCAAACAACTACGCCCGCGAACTGTGAGCGCTCGATTTTAACAATACATTTAGTGTAGCCAACTCAGTAGATTTCAGGCTGATCCTGGCAGATTTCGATTTCTTAAAGCCGGAAAATATATTGTCAGCCGACAGCCGAAAATCTGGCAGGTTTTTACATTGCTTAATTGATTCCATTATATTAAGCAGTGAAGTTATTAATTGGCTACACTAATCAACCAGTAAAATTACAATAACAACAAAATTTTACCAAATATGACAATGATTTTAAAATAACAATGTTTCATTCATCTTCTGAGTGATGTGTGAATTCACACACAATGTCAAAATTACTAATTTTCCATTTTTCCCCTTATAATATTTCACTTCGGGAATAGTGAACAACATCGAATGGAAATCATTATATTGGGTAGCCAGACGAAAAATGTTCAGTTTCTCTACAGCATTAGGTTAAATGAATTAATAAAATACTAGATGAATAAATAAATAAATAAATACTGACTTTTAAATCTTTAATCTGTTTTTAAAATGATGAAAAGCCTGTATTTACATCAAGTGCTTACACTTGACTTCCGTGAAGTACAAACACATAACCTCAACATATTCTCGCCCTCACCATGTGCGAAATATCGAGAGCATTGAAACATCGCAGTGAGACGCTGTGATGAGCGGGGAAGAATGAACTGTACAGTGTTCACCTCGAATAAGTTCACAGTTCAATCACTGTTTATCACTGTTTCACTGTCTAAGAACACCGTGATCATAAATGATCAATCACAGGTCGAACAGTGATCACAAAAGAGCAGTTTATCTCATCACTACTTCCCGTTACTTTCCGTACACCACTCTCTTTTTCGCATCTTAAAAATATCCTAAGGGAACCCCAGCATGGAGGTGAGGAGAATGGATTCGACTAGTTTGGCCCTTCGGACTTCACCGAAAGCAGATTATTTAATAGGTGAAAAGAACAGCGAAATTAAGTGAGAAATTCTCCTACTTTAGTGTCTACATTTGAAAACTGCATCATGAATTCTGTAGGCCTTACATTTAATTTTTACAGAGAAAAAGACTTTGGGGAGACCGAGACGTAGCTGGGAGGATAGTATAAAAATGAATTTGGGAAAGGTGGGATAATATGATGGTAGAGACTGGATTAATCGATTAATCTTGCTCAGGATAGGGACCGATGGCGAGCTTGGCGGCAATGAACCTCCGGGTTCCGTAAAAGCCGTAAGTAAGTAAGTAGTTCATTCGAATACTCTTCGCTGAACCCCTGCATCAGTTTATGTGTAGATTATGTAGAGGATTGTAATGGAAAATATAGCTTATGCTTTAAAACAGTGGTTCCCAACCCTTTTTGACTGACGATACACCTTACTGAACGCCCACTTATTTGCTTTTATTAAATATAATGACATAATAATAACAGCCGGTGCTTTTTTCTGGAGAAAAAGTTGGTGGAACTCAGTGTAGAATATTTTATAGTGAACGGGGAGATAATTACTGTTCACTGCATTGTTGTAAATAGGTCGATATTGATACGCAATCTAAAAACAAAAAACAGCAACTTGAGTGGGATTAGAAAAAAAAAAACAAGGGTAGGCCTATGTGTCAAGAATCTCAACCTGTCTATTTTAGTTGTCCGATAAAATATTTTTATTATTGTTTTTGGAAACTCACCTATATTTAAATTAATGTGAAGTCTGCGCTTGTTGGGTTGCATAGAGTTTCTCTATACGTGACCTTATGATTGACAGGCCAACACGTAAATTATCTTCAAGATGTAGTTAGTAGTCTGTTACTTTATTAGAGCTCACTATTTTCATAGTAGAAAATGCTGATGGACATAAGTATGACGTTGAAAACGGTAGTCTAAATGTGTTTTTAGTTTATTCGGCACCATCGGCTGATTTAACAAACATTGCCGCATAGGCTATAAGACGCTCTATATTTTGTTTCTATTCGTCTCCACGCCACATATGTATTCATCACTATAATATTTACGAAACGCAGTATGTTTTTGCGAACCCTGAAGGGAACTTTCGCTCACATTATTTGAATTAGTACTGCTGTCATCTAACCCAGAACTTAATTCGGACTGAGTTTTTTTAATTAAAAATTTGTCCATAAAAATGTAAATAAAGCACTTTTGATAAAATAATCGCACTATCTCCCGCACACACGTATATACTGAAACTGACCAATATGTTCTAACCAGTGATGCCAACAATTGTTCGTGTAATCCCGCTAGATGGCTTTCGAAAACCAGCGATTTTCTAACAAATATCTCTAGAATTTAATGTATACTTATTATTCAATAATAATAATAATAATAATAATAATAATAATAATAATAATAATAATAATGGTCAAGATAGAGCATCCACCCGCCAATGTAACGAATATTGCACACTTTTATCATTGCCAATGTGGCGCTATAAAGCAATTATCACATACATAACATATTTAAATTCTTATTGCACTATATATGTTACCGTTAAAACCCAAAATTCGACAAAACCAGTTTCACCTACTAAAAAACTAGTTTTAAAATATAGATAGGTAGAAAGTGAATTTTCGTAAGATCTAGAATCAATGACAGGTCAGGTTTTATTTGTTTAGGTTTTTTTTTTAGGCTTTTACCAAACACAAACCTAAACAAACCAAATGTAACCTGACACTGATTCTAGATCATACGAAAACTCACTTTCTATCTATCTTTATTTGCTTAAACTAGTTTTTACTAGTTGAAACTGGTTTTGACGGATTTCAGGTTTTAACGGTAACATATAATATGGAATTATGACTACATTAACACATCCATTATTTCGCAAAAAAACAAACTGAACAGATTAAATGTAATTATGAAAGCCGCTTATAATTCTAATATGAATTTCATTTCAGAAACTTTAAAGATTAAAAACCGCTAGTATTCCCGCTAAGCGGGATAATATAATTTTACCCGCGAGACGGTTATCCAAAAAAAGCTAGATTTAACGAGAAAACCGCTGAATTGGCAACACTGGTTCTAACGACTCTAAACTCTGTTTACTAAGTGGGAAGAGTTAACGAATTACCAAGCATTGTTGCAGTATTCACTTTCATTCGAATTCTCGCCAGGCAGAAAAATTAAACTGAGCATTGTTGCAGGTGTTCACGTTTCATTGGTAAAGTCTGTCTCAAAATAAAGTGTACCATATCAAAGACTGCGTTGTAAATAAAAAATGCTTTGTAAAGAGACTTCCTGGATGGCATACAATTTATTTTTCAATTCCAAAATTTCGCGACACACTTCATGGAGCTGTGCGACACACCGGTTGGGAACCTCTGGTTTAAAAAATACGTCTTACGATATTTTCAATAATCACTACGGCTAGTCGCTTTTTTCTGTCCTGGTTTCGTATATCTTTTGTAAAATTGTAGCCAATCCCTGGATTTTTAATAAGTCTGGACTATCTACATCTGAATGGGTAACCTGCCTTAAAATGAATGCCAATTTACCAGCAGTTAGAGGAGTACCTGGTCACTCTTTGGACGGATCCCGGTGCAGACATGAATGCCCGGAGACTGAAACCCTTGCCCACGTCCAAGGTCAGTGTAACAGAGGTTTACTCCTCCGAAGTGCCAGACATAATCATGTTCGATCCTTAATTGCAATTGCTTTGAAAAAAAAAGTCTTGGACAGTAGAAGAGGAAGACTTTTGCCTTGCTACTAATGGCTCCTCTAGACGTATTGACATCATAGCGTATTCCCAGACTACCAAGAAAGGTTATATAATTGATCCTACCATAAGGATTGAAACGGGGAGTTGCCAGCCGGAGGATGTCAATCAAGAAAAGATCAACATCTATCTGCCAACAGTTGATTACTTCAAAGCAAAATACCAGGTTGAAAACATTGAGGTGATTGGTCTTCTTATTGGAGCTCGTGGTGTGATTCCCCAAGTTCTTTGAAAGCTTCAGGAAGACTTCTGAACTACCACAGACACTTACTACTGACATCATAACTTCAGTTTTGAAACGCTCTTGCCAAATTCTGAGTCATCATATTCACTCTGTTTAATTTCTTTTTCTTCACTTTATAATTCATATATGTTTATTTTAATTTTCCGTCAACAAATTTATGTAAACATTTAATATTGTACAATTCATGTAGGAGAGTATACCGAGTCCTTCTGGGCTACCTCCAATGGGAGGCAGTTAACAATTTAAAAAATTAACAATGATTGCATTGGCAACGCGTATTCGTATCACTTCACATTCTCTTCCTGTTCTCTTACTAACACAACTTGTAGGCCTATATTTATGAGTTAAAGTTTGGTGTTGCTCCAGGAACGTGCTCTTGGTTTAGTTACCACTCAAGAAAGAGTACGGTAATAATCTTTCAACGTTATTACTTTTCTATTCAGCCCACTATTTAGAACTCTACAGTAATATCATATTGGGTTAACAAGACACCGAAAATCATTTTAAAAATCATTCCTCATTTGTCTCGAGTGTGTTGCACGTCCTTTTGGAGTACAGATAGGAAGAAGAGGCAGAATCACGGACAAGATTTCGGGAGCATTATGGTGAAAAGATGGAAAAGACCCGGCTCTTTGAATATTGATTCATTCTTAACAATTCCATATCCCACATCCCAATTGGTTACATGTAGAGGAGGTAGGAGTTTGGGAGGAAATGCAATGTGGAAGAATTAGTCTTGCCGTATGATTCGAACTTACAGGAAAATAACTGATGTACAGAGTACAGTTCAGCCATCCCTATTGAGATTCCACGGAGCTATGCTTGCGGTTGAGTGACTCTGCTATCGAGGCTTCAGAACCATGGCGGATTATGCTGAGCCGAGGAAATGGAGGTAATAACTAGGAATTTCGTTGAAATGGATAAGCTTACAGCACTGACGTCCGTATGTTTTGCATATTATGTTCATACTCTGTAGTGTTGTCCTTCACGCTACCTATTTCATGGGAACCAATGCGATTTATGTATTGATACAACGTAGAGATGGGTAAAAAATAACACAACAGTTATTTTGGAACTGTTCCGGTCTCGGAACTGTTGCAAAAATGAACAGTAGGTCGGAACCTCCTGTTCCGAAATAACACTGTTCCGACTCCGAGATGCTCACTTGTCCAGCTGTGGCGGGACCACAGTACTGCGTTGCGCAAGGCATGTTCCGACTCCGAGACAACAGAGAACAGTCGGAACCATGACAGCTCCGGCTACACTGTTCACGTTGTTCTTTATGTTGTACTTGCAACAAGTTGGAACTTGGAACTCTCACGTGGATGGATGGGGAAGCATGGAAATTGAAATGCTTGGAGTGTGGTCATGATTAATTACACTAATGACACAGAGCGAGGTGCGATGCGAAGTTTAAATTCTTACATTGGTACAGATACGTTTCTAACATTTTACTAAGCCAGTGGGGAGGTTTCAGGTTTCACTACTGCTAATATATAAATGTCTTTTTATTATTTATGAAATTATAATGTAATTATTATTATAACTAAGCATTAAGAAAAGTAAAAATAAGTATTGATGATTTTTTTTTTTTTACTACTTAACACGGAGAACAAAAATTACATGCTACACGTTTTACATGTCATGTTAAATTTTCGAGTTGGCTACCGCGTCATCAGGGGCGAACGCAGGATTTTTTTTCGGGGAGGGATTTGAGGAGATAGTAAGAATGGAGTAATGAGAAATAAGTTTATATACTCACAATTTGTTTCCGAGTCATGAACGTTTACAAGTTGGCCTGACTAGCGTAGTCAGTATAGCCTTCTGTGCTCGAAGTTGCGGGTTCTACCCTAACCCAGCTCGATGGCATTTAAGTGTGTTTAAATGCGACGGGCCTCATATCAGTCGATTTACTGGCATGTAAAAGAAGCCCTGAGGGAAATAATTCCGGCACACCGGCGACGCTGATATAGCCTCGGCAATTGCGAGCGTTGTTAAATAAATCATATTTTTTTAATTTTAACATTTACAATGACTGCAATACAAAAACAATGACAGAATGACATTTACAGAAGAAGGCGACGAGGCTTCTTAGACATTTCATCCAGTACTTCATAAGCTTTTACTTCTACATTTTTCTGTATATACATCAAGGCCAGTCCATTTAATCTGTCTGCTCCCATCGTGCTCCTCAAGTAAGTCTTCAAATAGTTGAGAACGACCGTTCTGGTGTTGCTGTAGTTACAGGCAATATGCAGAAAAGTTTCAGCGCCTTGCGAGTGCAGGGAAATATAATTTCATTGCACCTGTTCAAAGATGATATAAAATCAGTAGGTATTAGGTGAAGATTTTTCTGATCAAGGAAATTTCTTCTCCACATCTTCAATTCATTGAAGAAAGACTCTGATGATGCATCAACATCATTGGGCCACTGATTTACTATAGCCTCAACAGCAGTTTCTAAATCTTCATCTGATGCTCGCAGTATGTTTTTAGGCAGAAAAGTTTGTATGGACTTTAGGATTCCCTTATGATTTAAAAATCTGTCCTTGAGCTGACTAATGAAATAGTCTAAGAAGAGAAGGAAAATTAAAAGCTTACTCTTCATGACTCTCTGTCTTGTTTGTCTTCCTGCAGTTCTTGGAATTTAACATTTTAGCAAAGAGAATTTACGTGGAAAACTCTCTATTCCTATGTACATTCACGAATTAAAATTAATATTACTTTCGTTTCTTCTTTCGTATTTTTCTCAAAATTTCGGGAGGGGATATATCACCTTAATCCCCCCCCCTTGCATCCGCCCCTGCGTGTCATTATGACTATGTACCAAAACTATAAGTGTTGCATTCTGACCTTGTATTCAACAGCTGTTTAGTTACTGAACATGAAGCTTCTGCTCGCATACACAGCAAGTTTCCAAAACCGATTCGAATGTGCGTTGGAATGTCGTCTATTGAGAAGCATGTGTGCTATGTCATGCCGATAACGTATTTCAAGAGGAGTCCGAGCGATAAATGCTCCAACGCTATGGGGAAGCGGAAGTGTACTCTTTTGAACTCCTCAAAAGGAGCGAGAGTCAATAAACGATTCCGACTCATCTCTAGACTACTTGTAAAGTTGTAACTGTTATTTCGGAACTGTTGTTTGGAACATAGTAAAGAGTGCGTCAGAAAGAACGGATGGATTTCAAGCTATCGATACGCAACGAGGAGAGAGATATAGTGAGGGGGACCACGACTGTTGGGTCAGCCATAGAATGCAGTTTCAGTTGAGAACATGGTGTTGGTCTGGTGTACAACGTGCTTTCATCGTAGAGACATTTTTGAAACATGAAGAGTCTGTGATCGCCACTCAGGACTCATTTCGACATCGGATGTCACGCTAGGATTCCAACTCGGAATACAATTTTGCGGTGGGTGGCTTCATTTCGTATCACAGGTTCAACATTAAAGAAGAAATCACCTGGACGAAATTCTATTGCACTGAGATTGTCCGAGGCTACGGTAAGATCTCGCGCCCTGCGACTTCTTTCTTTGGGACCATTTGAAGGCGTAAGTTTGTAAACATCGATCACATACACTGGACGAACTGAAGACAGCGATTCGTGAAGAAATCGTGGCAATTGCACCAGCTATGACTGTGAAAGTGATGGCGAACATCAGAAAACGCCTCGATGCCTGTATTGAAAGCCAAGGACATCATATGGATAATGTTGTTTTACATAAATAAACTGCATGTATTGGTGAATATGTTGATAACAATAAATTTTTGATTTGATGAATCTTTACAATTTTCTTGGCATGTGAAATCCATCCGTTCTTTCTGACGCACCCTGTATTTTTCCGGAACCGGAACAGTCGGAACTGTTCCGAGAAAAGAACAACTTTGCCTATCACTAATACAATGTTAATTATTAGCGATTTTATAAAAATAAATCGCACTATTAAGTGCTGAGTTCGAAGGATACAACAGAGGGATCTGTGTGCCTCTAAAATGAATAAGAACGGCCATTCTAAGTGTTTTTTTAGTAGGTTATTTTACGACGCTGTATTCTAAGTGTTAAATCATTGAAGAAGACTACAGTAAACGAGTGACGTGTGGTGACCCAACAGATTACCCAAGCAGCCGCGTAGCCAAGTTTTCTTTTCCTTCTTACTATTTATACAGGGACATCATTTTATTTTTACTAACATTTCTAATATTAACGAGGCTATACTTTTGGATTAAACGGAAATACCGTTTGCTATCCCCTTCCACGACTGGACTTCGATGATACTGGCATAAAATACAAACAAATCACTTTACTAGGTACAGGAGGGGAGAAAAATAGTTCATCCATTTACGTAAACTAGGAAATATCGCGATTTTGAGTTTGATAATTTTCATTAGGTTTTTCTTTAATCAAAATACAGTAGGCCTACAGTATTAACAATAAGTATTTTCACTCACAAAATGAAGTATCCATTCGGACGTATTATGCAGTATATATTATACTGTCTGCAGCACATTAGCGTACAATATAGAGAAAGAAGTTAAATTCCAAAATAATCATAATATGGATATTTAAACACAATTTTGAAAATGGTGGCCGTTCATTTCGATACATTCTTCAGTTCTTTTTTGCATATTATCGCGCTATAGACAATTGTACCAAATTCCAATTACAAGTTTCGTTCTTCGTACTAGTACCTCATGTTGAAATAATTCTGTGCCTAGTCTATAAAAGAGTACCTTACGTACTGTAAATTCAGTCTTCACTTCCGCCCGATCCGAAAAGATAAAATTACTCAGAAATGCTACCTACTGTCCGTCCAAGGGTTTTGCCGCAGGGGTGTAGAAAGGAGGAAAACCACGTCACAATTAATTAATGAGGCCGTTTTATTTAAGTTATTTTAAACAGTTGTATAATGTTACGTAGACGTCCAATTCCTAACAGAAATTAATGTTTTCAGAAAGGAGCTAAGACAGCCCAGCCACTAGCCTTACAGAGGGCCAGCAGAAGCGGGGGAGGAAACCGGGATGCGATGTAGGCAAACGGACGACAGTACCTGTGCGAGAATATGATTCAATATTGAAACCTCTTTCGTCATTGGAAAACGCGAACATATTTCTGGAACATACTATACCGGTACTCACTCAGTAGGCCTACTGTTTGTGGTTAGTATGACCTTAAGGCGACTTTGACTGTATACTCTTGGTTCTGTGTGGAGAACGGTTGAAAGTTTATTAGTAGAGGGGGTGGGAGTGAAGTACATTCAAAAACCCAGGTACAATAAAAATTGAAGTAAAAATAAAATGATGTCCCTGTATTTGATTAAAATATGTATAATATTACTAATTATAAAAATACATTGGTATTTGATATAATTTTTTTTTTACAAAAGCTGTAAGATTAGGCCTACTGCAACTACTGCCTAAAATTCAAAATATTATTATAAAAAACTACTCTAAGTATTAGTAAGTCGTGACGAGTAATAGTTATTCCATCATGTTGGGGAAACATGTGGTAATCGTCGACCCAGAAATTCATCAAGAAATTTTGTGCGCTTTGATGATTTGGAAAAAAACGCTGCAAGCCCAGAAAGAGAAGCAAAAAAATATACGGCATTCAGGAATACTTGAAGCACTTTGGACAGTGCTAAATTTAAACAGTGTGCATAGTAGTGAACAAAGAGAGCTTGTGGAAAAGGCGCCTTAATATTATAATAATATTAAATTGGGCTAACCGTCTATACTTATCTAGTTTAATTTTGAATTTAAACATTAACGTTTTCGGCACTTATGTGCCATTTTCAAATGTATGGAATTGCCATATTACATGTTCAAATAGATACACCTTATGTGTGTAAAATATATGGTATGTACCCTTGTTGACATATCATCGTTTACAATATAATATATAAATTAAAACACTTACTTGTTACTAATGATTAAAATCTATACTAATTTACTACAGGGACATCATTTTATTTTTACTTGCATTTTTAGTGTACCTGCATTTCTGAATGTACTTCACTCCCGCCCCTTCACTAATGTCCTTGCTCTCGTCAGACACACAAACTTACGGCCGCTGTTGCATTCGAAGTCTTCAAGCACTGAAGTAAACACTGCAGTGTATAGTGTGTTTTCTATCATAGCGCAGTTATATATATACACCCTGTATATATATACAGGGTGTTTCAAAAATACGGGGCATAATTTCAGGTATGTATTTCCTACATGTAGACAATCAAAATAGTTCATTACAACATGTGTCCGGAAATACTTTATTTCCGAGTTATGGCCTTCACAACATTGAAATTCGCCGGAACGTTTTTCTTTCCGCAGGTCGTTGCCGTCAAAGGAGACATTAAGAGGGCACTCTGACAGTTCATTCCGAGGCAAAGGTTACACTCAGTGTTGTGTAGGCGTTAGACTGTGCGACATGTATTCAAATCAAGAGCTGGCAGAGATACACTTCATGTACGGTAAGGCGGACGGCAATGCTGCGCTGGCTCGTCGTTTGTACCAGGAGAGGTACCCACAGCGACAATGTCCAGATCGGAAGACATTTGTACGTCTCCATTACCGTCTGTGCGAGTATGGAAAATTTAACTCTCCTGGTTTGGGAAGGGGACGACCAAGACTACAACTCCAGAAGTACAGGAGGAGATTCTGGAGGCTGTGAACATGACTCCTTCTATCAGCACACGAAGGGTAGCGTTGCAAGTCAATGTTCCTCATACGACTGTCTCCGGTGCCTGATTTGGAATCCCTTCAGAATCGAATTGTGGCATGTTCTGAGGACATACGCAATACTCCTGGAGTTTGGGATCGTGTTCGCAGGTCAATGAGACATCGATGTGAGGTCTGTATTCAAGCAGGAGGTGGACATTTTGAACATCTTCTGTAATGACAACGACCTGCGGAAAGAAAAACGTTCCGGTGAATATCAATGTTGTGAAGGCCATAACTCGGAAATGAAGCATTTCCGGACACATGTTGTAATGAACTATTTTGATTGTCTACATGTGGGAAATACATACCTGAAATTATGCCCCGTATTTTTTGTATATATATATATATATATAACTGCGCTATGATGCCTGATTAAATTATGTACAAATCGCTTATACGAGTGTAATACGATAGGCGATCTCCTTTTATTAATATGGTCCTGATTTCTTTATTGCTGTGTGACCAAAACTAAACTTCGGTTCAAGACAAAATAACTCTTTTGAGAGAAAATCATAAGTTTGCACATCGAGAGCTGAAATTAGAAACTTCGAAAACTTCCCGCTAACTTATATATTATTTTTATTTAGTTTCCATGATTAAGAACGACTCTCTTGATGTAAAATGACTGAAGTTAATAACTACTCATTACCAGTGGCGAAGGTAAGGCGTAGGTAAATACTGAGTAGGATGGAAAAATCTGCTACCCTAGTTTTCTCCAACCAGGAGATAAACCGTGAAAGGAATGTGCTTACTATTACGTCATCTATTGGAGCGAAGTAAATAGATAATATTAGAGTTATAACGTCAGTTTAAAAATCATGCACTCTCCTGCATATGTTATTTCCTGTATGGAGAGATTAAAACACCAGGAGATTAACAGTGATCTAATTTTGTAACTAGGGTAGTATAAAAATGTGTATATCAGTGTTATTGTTTGTGCTGTGACAGCGAGCCAATAGAGATACGAGTACCCACGTGTGTGACCTTATGACATCTTATGACAACATTCATTCACAGCATCACCCCGCTCCCTCTCATTCCCTGGAGACTTTCTCGTGGTTGGAGTACAGTAATATATTTTTATACAGAAGATGTTTCTCGGCTTTTCTGTCAAAATTTTTGTGACACAGACCCAACAAGATGATGACCACTCATTTTAATCCCCAAACAGAATACAGGTATAACAATATAACTTACTTGTCTTGGAGTACCCTGTGAGCCAAAGATATTTCTTATACCATAAAAATGGAAAAATGTAGTCTATATATTGTCTTCCTCCATCTGCTATTTTAATTTGCAAATGTCGAGTCGATCTCCTCTACCTTTGTAAGCACAGACATGAAAACGGCTTCTCTTTTAATTCTACAAATAATAATCTCAATGTTCTCTCAGCATGCGCCATTTTACACAGAATTAATATGTAACACACACACGCGCATGCACTTTTGATTAAACTAACTCTCAACAACGCAGCGCAGTCACAATACCAATATAGCGCAACGTATTATATTGCGACGTTTCGCACTAAGTTGTAGCGAATCGATACCCCTTCCCCAGTCCCCCCTCTTCTGCCACAAATTAAAATGTTGAAAAAATTTGATCGTAGCTTTGTTATGATCCATAATATGAAGAACATAAAAAATTAATTTGTGCTGCAAAGGGTTAAGGATCTTTATCTATAGCGATTATAATTATGTACAGTCTTGTAATGGTGGCCAGGTAGCTCAGTTGGTAGAGTATCTGGCTACGGACTGGAAGGTACGGGGTTCGATCCCAAGTGGTGATGGGATTTTTCTCGTTGCCAAACGTCCAGAACGATCCCGAGATTCACTCAGCCTCCGGGGGGTGAAAGGGGGTCAGAGCCGACCCACCACCTCATTCTAGTGCCGAGATCATGGAAAGCATGGGGCTCTACCTCCATGCCCCCAAAGTGCCTTCATGGCGTGTGACTGGATACCTTTACCCGTTGTTATGGAACGTAATTACTATGGTTTTATACGGTTACTCGGATTTTAAATGGTCGCTTCCGAAAAGGAACAAAAAATGACATATAATGTCTTGTATGATTATTCAAAAGACAAAATCATTTAATAGGTATTGAAATAAAAAGATCACCTTTCGTTTTCTGTAGTACATAAAAGGCGTCCTTTGCATTGTTCAAACAGATATACATATGTAGGCTGTGTATTGAATTTTGCGAAAACTTACATAATATAGCTGTTGTAATAATTTCTAATGCCAATTTATATTGTCAAAAGTTTATATTTGAAAATTTTATGAATGTTAAAATGTACAGAGTTATTGATGTAACACGAATACATTTCGTTCTTCTTTATATCAGCAAGAATGATGCCAACCACAGTTTTGTTATACCACAAATGTAGAGTATCTTTGAGTGATAGTAACCTCTATAGAAAATACAGAAAATGTCCTTCGTCCTGCTCAAGGTACAACTCAACACGTCGTTTCATGTTACTGACCGCTCGTTGGAGGACTCTGTTGTCAATAAAATAATTGATCTCGTGTGTAGGCTAATGTTCTGCTTCAAATCGTCGAATGTTTGGGGCGTGTGACGTAAACTCTTCTCCTTAAGTAACCCCGTAGGAAAAGTCAGTATTGTCAAATCCGATGCTCTCGGTGGCCACAGGTTCTTGGAAACTATCCAGTCGTCAAATAAACTTTAAATTCGTTTGATGTAAGGCATGTGGCACCGTCTTCTTTAAAATATCCAAAACCCATATGTAGTTCATGACGCACTTTTGAACCCAGCCAAAGTCAGGCTTGGCGCGCAATCTCCGTCCGGGGAATAGAGGGCTCAACTTTTTTTAGACCAGACTGTAAACACTGCTGAGTACCGTCGAATTTTCATGGAGTGTGTTGAGCAACTGGACGATGTAGAACTAGGTCAAGGATATTGCAACAAGACGGCGCCAAATATCAAAAGAATCCATGGAACTATAAAGTTTCTTTGACGACTGGATAATTTCCAAGAATCTGTGGCCACCGAGGTCACCAGATTCGACAATATTGGACTTTTCCTATGGGCGTACTTAAACGACAGAATTTACGCCACACGTCCCCAAACATTTGACGATTTGAAGCAGAACATTACACATGAGATCAATGGCATTGACAACAGAGACCTCCAACGAGCAACCAATAATATGGAATGACGTGTTGAGTTTGTCTTGAGGAGGAGGGAGTACTTTTCAGTATTTGCTATAGAGGTTCATAATCTCCCAAAGATACTCTACATTTGAGGTACCTATAACAAATTGTGGTTATTATAATTTTTGTTGAAATAAGTAAAGAAAGAAATGTGTTAGTTTTATATTAATCACTGTGCATTTTACTTTGCATCATGGGTTTACTCAGTCAGCAAATTAGTTTACGACAAGGGACTGTAATCCTTGAACAATGAGGTGCTCTCCGTTATGTATGGTTGAAGGCTTTTAAAACATAATTCGGAATACACTGTAGCAGTGATTCTGCTTATTACAGCAATCAATTTCTTCCTACAAAGTTCTTTTTTTTTTCGTCTGTACTAACTCTGTAACTCATTGCCTCATTAATTGTCAGTTTATGTTACATAATACAAAAGACCATTAATAAAAACCTTCTGTTTGGTCTTAACTGCTTCGCCATATATATGTTTGATTTAAAATAAAGGGCCATTCATTTTTAGTTGAAATGGTTACAGTTCATGTGCACCATTCCCTAATAAATTAACTCGTACACATAATACGTCTACTAGTCATTTTATCCGAAAGTGTACATTAGAATATAATTATTTCTGTTTGCCAAATGTGTAAAGATTATTTAAACATTACGAAATGCAAACTTACTTGAAACCGACGATTGATTTTCTGGTCGATTTTTCGTATAACAGTATCAAGTACAACAGACTGCGTCATTTCTATAAAACAGTTTCCTTCAAAGTAATTGCTGAAGGTTGCGGGTTCGATCCCGGGCCAGGTCGATGGCATTTAAGTGTGCTAAAATGCGATACGCTCATGTCAGTAGATTTACTGGCATGTAAAAGAACTCCTGCGGGATAAAATTCCGGCACATCCGGCGACGCTGATATAACCTCTGCAGTTGCGAGCGTCGTTAATTAAAACGTAACATTAACATTCAAAGTAATCAATTATTTACTTAATTATGTTTCCAACGAAAGTATTGACGAGTCCCAGAAGTATTCGGGGTTGTCTCAAGGGGTACGCATTCCCTGTGAAAATGCTGACATATTTATTTTATTACACTTGTTGATAATTATTGCAGTTTACATTCCTTTTCACAACATCGACTCTTGTTTATCCCTGCTTCAATAACACTTTACATGATTCGTTATTATTATTATTATTATTATTATTATTATTATTATTATTATTATTATTATTATTATTATTATTATTATTATTATTATTATTAGCCATACCCGTGCGCTTCACTCCACTGTTAGAAATAAATATGATTGACTTGAATCTCTTTACCTACAGCTTTGTAATTACTTAGTGAATAATAGCTTACAATAATGTAAGTCGTTTGCTCCTGAATTATTTTCAAAGTTGAATTTAAAGCTGTGATTGTAGGTTGTAATGTTATTAAGCAATACTTTCTGAAGTTCTTCAATCAATTCTAGTTTTAAGCTTGATACTACATTACACTTAACAGACAATTGGTCAGCGTCTGAAACAAAATATACTGTAAGAACTAAGGGGTTTTACCCTAGCTGGAAGAAGACTTTCAATCAAATGATAAACCCATGCTTGAACTTTAAATGTTCGCATAAAATTGACTTCATGTATTTCTTTCGCACCAAACGATACCACATGGAGTAAAGTGTTGTACTGTCTTATACAGAGACATAATTTTACTTTTACTTCAATTTTTGTTGAACCTGAGTTTTTGAATGTACTTCACTCCCACCCCTTCTACTAATGAAGTTCCAACCGTCCTCCACACAGAACCAAGGCCGCATGTGCAGACAAAGTCCTCTTACAGTCATAGTAAACAGTACTGAGTTAGTGAGTATAGTACGTTCCAGAAATATGTTCGCGTTTTCCAGTGACGAAAGAGCTTTCAATATTGAATCATATTTTCGCACAGGTATTGTCGTCCGTTTGCCTACGTCGCATCTCGATTTCCCCCACCCGCTTCTGCTCGCCTCTCTGTATAGGCAAGTGGCTGGGCTGTCTTAGCTATTTTCTGAAAACTTTAATTTCTGTTAGGAATTGGACGTCTACGTAATATTATACAACTGTCTAAAATATCTTAAATAAAAGGGCCTCTTTAAGTAATTAACTGTCACGTGATTTCCGTCCTTTCTCCGATCCTGCGACGTAACCACTTGGACAGACAGTAGGTAGCACGTCTGAGTAATTTTATCTGTGCTGGTCGGGCAGAAGTGAAGATTGAATTTACAGTACGTAAGGTACTCTTTTATAGAGTAGGTACAGAATTATTTCAACATGAGTTACTAGTATGAAACACGAAACTGGTAATTGGAATTAGATACAGTAGTCTATAGTGCGATAATATGCACAAAAGAACTGAAGCCTGCATCGAAATGAACGGCCAGCATTTTAAAAAATGTGTTTAAGTATCCATATTATGATTATTTTTCAATTTAACTTCATTCTCTATATTGTACGCTAATGTGCTGTAGACAGTACAATGTACACTGCATAATGAATACGTCCGCATGGATAGCTCAGTTCGTGAGTAAAAACACTTATTGTTAATACAGTACTGTATTATGATTAAACAAAAACCTAATGAAAATTATCAAGCTCAAAATTACGATATTTCCTACTTTACGTAAAGGGATGAACTACTTTTCTTCCCTCCTATATCTAGTAAAGTGATGTGTTTGTATTTTACGCCAGTATCATCGAACTCCAGTCGTGGAAGAGGGTAGCACACGGTGTTTCAGGTTCTCAACCGTTAATTCAAAGGTATAGACAGGTTAATATTAGAAGTGTTGGTAAAAGTAAAATGATATCCCTGTATTATTTAAAAAGTGTGTTGATAAAGGAAGTACTCCTATATGTTAGTTGTTAATTGGTTGTGGGAAAAGGCTCTTTAATGTCAAGAGGAACAAGTTTTCCAACAGCGCAACATAATACGTTTGACTCATTACTACCTCTTTTTGCATTGAGTTTATTCATAGTTATTCATTTTACAGTTTTGAACAAAATTCAAATGAACATAAATTAATATTTGGATCATAATGGAGCACTAAGCTAACGTATTATTACTGCGTACTAAATCAATACATTCCCTTGTTCGTTAATTATATCTGAGTACGTTCAACGCTGTTTCCTCTTGCTCTAACCTGGTAAATCCGAGCTCTGTTATCGGCAAGTCGATCAAAGCGTTTGATGGTATTTTCCTGTGGTCGAGTCGCTGAAATTATTGCATTGTCAGTTCGTTAAGGAATCTCTCGTTCTTCCTCACTCTTATTAAATCTCCAAATTTTGTTTTGCCATGAATCAGAAGTGTTTCGGGATAACTGAGAGTTTTGTTTTGGTATTTTGAAGTACGTACAGTGGAACTCCACAAATAGAGTTACTCTCGCATACGTCACGATACAAGGTAAGTAAACGCATCCTGTCCCGTGCTGCACAGGACTAACCAGTTGAACCAGTGCAGTAGTGTGCAGATACTGGTACACGTTGGCAGCAAGGCAGGGAACAGAAATGTGTACTTATGTTGAAGCAGAAGTTACAAATATTGGAACGGTTTAAAAAAGGTGAATCAATCAGAGCCATCGCTGAAGAATGTGACATTTCGGTCAGAACGGTGCATGGGATAAAACAAAATTCATCTAAATATCAGGCATTCTGTAGTGATTATAAGAAGCTTTGTTATTATCAGTTGATTGTAGGATGAAAACACAGCTTATTTTGTGTAATTTCCTAAATTTAATCAATAAGGATGATTT
Source organism: Periplaneta americana (assembly GCF_040183065.1). Taxonomy (NCBI): domain Eukaryota; kingdom Metazoa; phylum Arthropoda; class Insecta; order Blattodea; family Blattidae; genus Periplaneta; species Periplaneta americana. The sequence goes on along the minus strand of NC_091131.1, from coordinate 156,276,837 downwards.
ATGTTCTCTCTTGAAGGGTATACACCATTTTAAAATAATTTAATACACAAACACAACTATTACAAGAAATGCTCAATATGTTTTTGTAGCTTTTTCCTCTTCAGCTCTAATCAACAATAAGAATGATCCAGGTTGCCAGGCGACGATAGAAAAGAAAAGATGCGGAAACAAATGAATGTGGAGTATAAACAATTGAATGCTCTTTCATATCTATACTAATAATAAATCTGTAGCCGAAATTTTTCTGGTAATTTTCGATTTTCCAAAAATAATCTATACTAATAATAAATCTGTAGCCGAAATTTTTCTGGTAATTTTCGATTTTCCAAAAATAATTGGCCCTAACATATATAATTAACCACCCTGAAACCGAAAATCGCTTTTTTGAAATATTTGTTTGTATGTCTGTCTGTCTGTCTGTATGTATGTGTGTTACCTTTTCACGCGATAATGGCTCAACGGATTTCGATGAAAATTGGAATATAAATTAAGTTCGTTGTAACTTAGATTTTAGGCTATATGGCATTCAAAATACATTATTTAAAAGGGGGGTTATAAGGCGGCCTGAATTAAATAAATCGAAATAGCTCGCTTATTATTGATTTTTAAGAAAAATGTTACATAACACAAGTTTCTTTAAAAATCATTTCCGATAAGTTGTATTCTTAGAAAAATTTTGATAGGACTGATATTTAATGGGATAAATAAGTTTTAAAATTAAAATAACTGCCATCTAAGGCCGTGTAATGAAATAAACAAATGACTTCGTCTATAAGGGGCCTTAGTCAACAACAATCGAAAGCTATGAATCATAGCCTACAGAAAATGTTTCTGTGTTTGTATGAAGCAATATCGGAAACTAAATTAACCGATTTGTATAATTAATTATTATTTCACCATTGGAAAGTGTAGTTTCTCTGTATGGACATAATGCTATAATGTTATTACAGTAACTTCTGAGTGAATTGAGGACAGGTAAGATTAAAATAGCTTCTTATGCACAGAAAACTTGATAGGCTATTCTGTGTATTCGTTTCCTGTATTTCTTAAAATAATGTTTATCTCAGAGAATTAACGAACAACGAGAGTGTATTGATTTAGTATGCAGTAATAATATGTTAGCTTAGCATTTCATTATTTTATAATCCAAATTTTAACTATGCTCAATTGAATCGAGTTAAAATACATAAAATGCATATGCATTAAATGCAATGCAAAAAATTTGGGTAATGAGCCAAGCAGATTATGTTGCCCTGTTGTAAAATAAAATTTGTTCCTCCTGAGATTCAAGAGCCCCCATAACAAATTGAAAACTTACTTATCGGGGTACATCCGTTATCAACACACTTTTTATATAATATAATATAATATAATATAATATAATATAATATAATATAATATAATATAATATAATATAATATAATTTAAGTTATTTAAGTTATTTGAAGGGTTCAGAACCATAGTGGGCCAAGCGCCATTTACTGAATACGTAGAAAACAAGAGTTAAAATTAAGTTATTACCATAATTCAATGGAAACACATAACAAGTAAAATAAAGTATACACATTAAATGTAAATGATGTCAATGGTCATTGAACTATGGTTGCAAGTAATAAAAATTAAGAAACATGTTAAAGGAATTGTCATTGCACCAAATGAGTGCTCTCTGGACCAAAATGATTCCATTTTAATTATTTAAATATAATTTAAATTAAGTAACATATTAAACGATTTATCCTTCTATCAAACACGAATATTCCTTGGATCAAATGTCCTATTTTAATTATGTAATTACTTTATGTTTATTTCTAACGGGTGCAGCGGAGCGCACGGGTACGGCTAGTTTATGTATAAAAATATAGGGGTGCCATTTGAAATTTCAAAGTGGGAGTAGCTGGGGGTGGGAGGTGAAATCTAAAATGCAATTAAGCTTCCCCCTCAATATATAAATTTACGCGTTTTTTGTTTAAATTGAATTCCATTTAATTAACTAGTTATTTAGAGGGCGACGTTTTGAAATGAAAGCCTTGTATGTAGATACATTTAGAGAGTCTTTCCTACAGAAGTTTGTTCTATGTTTCAGATGTATCACGTCTATATTATACTTAATCAGGGATTTTTTGTCATATATTTTGCATACCGTCTTTCCTGCAATAACTCCTATGTGACATATTTATCGATTTTCAGATTTTCGCTCTATTAAATAACTTAAATAGTGATACAGCAAATAATAAATCTCCTATATGTAATTATATTTCTTTTCGAATCCCGGTCGGGGCAAGTTACCTGGTTGAGGTTTTTTCCGGGGTTTTCCCTCAATCCAATACGAGCAAATGCTGGGTAACTTTCGGTGCTGGACCCCGGGCTCATTTCACCGGCATTATCACCATCATATCATTCAGACGCTAAATAACGTAGATGTTGATACAGCGTTGTACAATAACCCAGTAAAATAAAAGAAAATAAATCTTTCGAAAATGTAAGAATTTACAATCCCCTATATACGGCTGCCATAGAATGAATAAATGTGTTTTTTCCTCCTACTGAAAAATTGTATATTTTGCACATAGGAATTATTGCAGGAACAACGACGATATATTAGAATATATTATGTAAAATTATGTACGTAAATTATTTATGTTTCGGTCCGCACGCCATAAAACATTGTACAGCCCTTATGTTTACCAATGTTCGCAGTACTCCTTAGAAAGACAGAGTTCGTACCTTGTCTAGCACACGGACCATTGCTGTGTCTTTTTGTGGAGTTCCACTGTGCTATATAAAAAGCAATAGGTCTGACTTCCTAACGTTAGAACCTTTTTCATAAAATAATATCCGAAACTATTAGTGCCCAACTTATACTTATCCACCAAACTGAACGCACAAATCGAATTCAAAGTCCCACACACACTACCGCTCCTCTACAGCGTAGCAGCGTAGTCTGGATGCCGTCTGCCATGATTCTCCGTAGATCACACCACGCAGTGTTATCTAGTATATAAAACACTTGAAATGGGACATATAACTTATTAATGTCCAATAGGCTACTACAAAATAAGGTGAAACTTCGATATTCTCCCATACCACACACAGAAGAGAAAGCGTACTTATATAATTTAAAATAACTTCAAAATTATAACACACCACTCTATAGACAAGCTATGGTCACTGAGAAAGTTATATACTTACGGTCTTACTAATAAAAACTCTATATACAGACGTTCAACTGTCTTATACTTATCCAATGAGTAGCTCGTTTATAAGTCGTGTGTAAATTCCTTACTAATAATCACTACACACGTCGTGTATAACAGTATGACTGTTACACAGCTACGGCATAGTTTCGTCATTACTTCATTCCGAAAGGAAATAGAATATCTGAGGTTCTCTATTGCATCCGGTAGAGCGCTCTAGTGTGACGTGTTAAGTATCGATAGTACAACTGGTTCTGATCGATTACCACACTATATTTTGGTCAAAGAGTACAAGCTACAGCAATATTATTCTAATTATTCTGTGCTCTTTGGTTTGTTCTTCTGTGGTTATAAGGCAACCATCATCAAAAAATGACAGATGTTACGAACAGCTGTTAGAGGGGAGGCCATTTTTTTCTCTATATACAACGCTTAAACAAGGGGTTTCGTGTATATAACTACTGCAAAGCAATTCCCATTGTATAGTTACAGGCTGTTTATACGTTCATAGCTTATGCATGGTTTATTAGTAATGTTTTCTGTCTCAACTATGCATAAGTCTCGTATAAAAACTATACACGGTTCAGTAGTAAGACCGTTAATGAGTGACAGTTCTATATAGTGCACAAGACTCCATAATAGATAATTAGCAAAGTAACATATTTAGCATAACTTGTGGCTTGTGAGCCCGACCTCCACCCCACTGTGTTCAACGATTTCCCTGCAAATGACGTATATTTAACGTTCAGTATAGGAACCGAAAATCCACTGTTGGCTTCTTACATTAGTAACTGTTTTAAATAATATGTATTCAGCTTAATATAAAAATTCTTCAACAGTCACATATTGCCTGCCATATTGTTTATAGATGAGGAAGGCACCATGATACAGGAGTTAGTTAATGTGTCCTTGAATGAAATCTGTTAAAATTTTCTTTGTACTGATTTTTCTGTTATAAAACAATTATATTACTGGTTGTTCTGTATGGTTGTGAAACTTAGACTCTCAATTTGAGAGAGGAACAGAGGTTAAAGATGTTCGAGAATAAGGTGCTTAGAAAAATATTTGGGGCTAGGAGGGATTAAGTTATGGGAGAATGGAGAAAGTTGCACAATGTAGAAGGGCACGCATTGTATTCCTAACCTGATATAATTAGGAATATTAAATAAATCCAGATGTTTTAGATGGGCAGGGCATGTGGCACGTATGGACGAATCCAGAAATGCATATAGAATGTTAGTTGGAAGGCCGGAAGGGAAAAGACCTTTGGGGAGGCCGAGACGTAGATGGGAAGATAATATAAAATGGATTTGAGGGAGGTGGGATATGATGGTAGAGACTGGATTAATCTTGCTCAGGATAGGGACAGATGGCGGGCTTATATAAGGGCGGCAATGAACCTCCGGGTTCCTTAAAAGCCTTAAGTAGCCTAAGTTTGTAAGTAAGTTAATGATTGTTTAAATAGGAAATAAAGTACAATGATTATGAAAGAAAAGTACTTATTTTAGGGAAAGTTATTTGTATTACGCAAATAGCGTTTTGCATTTTGCTGGTTAATTGCATCTCAGCTTTCGTTCCTCCAGACTCCGTATTTTGTCCGACATCAGTGTGCACAGTCCCTTCTAGTTGCAAATACGGAGTTTCTTTCTGCTAATTAAATAAAGCGGCTGTATGTGTGTTCTGCTGCAGTGGAGATAAGGCGTCAAGTTTCGCTAGTTAGCTAAAACGTCTCTGGACATTTCGTGTCATTCGCTTGTTCGTGCTCTGAAGAGTATGAGGCGCCGTTGGCGAATGTTCCGAACAGCACTAGGACGTGAATGAAAGGATATTACTTTTTTAACGATGAAGAATTATTATTTAATGGGGGAAAAGGACGTCAATCTCATCACGAGTAATTGCAAATGAGTCACATTAAAATTGAACAAACCAAACAGTACATCAATAATAACAAGATACAAAGTAAAAATAAAACAGACTGTGGTATATACAGCTGTCGGACAGATTTCACTCTGAATGAAAGATATGGCCGCGTTTTAAATTTCGCATTCTACATGGATACTTGTACAGGGACATCATTTTATTTTTACTTCAATTTTTATTGTACCTGCGTTTTTAAATTTACTTGACTCCCACCCCTTTCACTAATGTCCTTGCTAACGTCAGTCACACAAACTTACGGTCGCTGTTGCTAGCAGTGAAGTAAACAGTACAAAGTACAGTGTGTTTCAGAAATATGTTACGTTTTCCATAGAAGAAAGGGCTTATATTATTGAAGTTTATTTTCACACAGGTATGGTGTGTAGCATAACTGAATTTATCTGTGTGGACTGAGCACAAGTGAAGATTAGAGTTACCGAAAGTACGGCACCCTATAATATGGTACGGTATTTAACAGCATTATTTAAACAAGAGTTTTGTTTTACTATTTGTAGGTATGAGGGACGATGATGGAAACTGGAATTACAATATAACCGAATGTGAACAACAGTTTTTTTTTTCACAATTTCCTGATTATATCATTACGGTAGCTCTAGAAATTGGGGTTTCTTACGGAAGTGCTCACAAAATTCTCAGGAATAAATTAGGTTAGTAATATGCTGAATAAAGTAGACATTACATAATGTATATAACCGCCTGAAGACTTGAGTTTGTGAAAAAAATTGTTACTATGCTACTGTTTTTTGATAAAATACTGTAAAGTAATGACCAAACTGAAAATCGTAATACTATATTTCCCTGTAACATAAATGGATACACTACTTTTCTCTCCTCCTATAGCTAGTAAAATGATTTGTTTACATATTGCACTAGCAACTCCAAACTCCTGTAATGGAAGGGGGGTAACAGTGTTTCCGAGTACAGCCAGGTTAATGTTAAAAATGTTAGTAAAAATAAAGTGATGCCTCTGTATAATGCCAATATGAAGTTTTTTTACTCATCGGGTGGTATGCATAAAGTTATAGTATTACCTTTTACTTTGACTGTAGAAGATACTTGAAGTAAAAGTAAATACTTTGTTCTGTATGCATAAACCTCATACTACTACTACTACTACTACTACTACTACTACTACTACTACTACTACTACTACTACTACTACTACTACTACTAAGTATTTAGGGTAAACCGGGATAATTTCGCAGTATTAAGGTTGTACTCTAAAATATAATAAAAAACGTATTAAAAATTTCCATTTTTAGGAAAAAGTCTTAATTATGATTATTTCTACATGATACACGCAAATCTGATCTTTTTTAACTAAAATGTTTACATACGACAGAAATTTAAAATGTGTTGCGAATTATAATCGCTTCGAAAATTCGGTTAATTTCGCAGTAATATTTATAAAATATATTTCTACATATTTGGTGCAAATAACTTCAATTTTATTATCAAAACGTATATAATGATTTATTTGTCTTACAAGAATTTTCTCTCACTCAGATTTATGTTCTCTGCAAGAGTGACACAAGACATCTTTTCGGCATGTTACAAGTCCTTTTCATGGAACCACTTTCTGGATTACAAACGCTGTATCCAGGCCTCTCCGTGTGCATCATTTTCGTACGGCCCGGAGCATGTATTTTCATAAACAAATATTGTGCATATTTTTGCACTGCGAGAGTGCTCTTCGATGTTCCTAAAGTAGATGGCCTTTCAACTTCTGTTCTGGCTCTTCCACTTGTCGAGTTAGACCGTTGTTGTTTCTCTCTTTTCCGCAGTAGACTGATTTGTACCCTTATGAAGCTCTTCGGGGAGACTATTATATTTGGTTTGGTACCATATTAAAACCTGCCTCATCCAGATTCGAAATACGGTTGGGCTTGTCCTTCAGTCCCGAGATATCTAAAACACACTCTAGAGCACCATAGAAGTCATTGAGGTTTTCTCGTGTCGCAGCAGCAGCCCTGTTGTGCTGGCGCACGCACAAACTGTGACATTTCTTGAAAGAAACCCACCAATCCCAACCGGCCCTCTTATCCTCATTGCTGAAAGGATTCTTGCCATTGTCAGATGCCAATCGAAGTGCAAATTCCCGAACTTGAGTTGCAGTAAGCCCTAAGCCAAGTTCTTGCATCTCGGTCACATAGGACGCCAATTAAGTTTCTTTTTCTCCAGATAAGGAAAAAGGACTTCCTTTCTTCACGACTGGCATTTTGGAAGGGTAAGGTATGATCTTTAGACGGTCCTTCAGTGTATTGTAAGGAATATTAAATTCCTTGGGTCACTGGCTGAGAAGAAACTGCCTACTGAAGGATGCACTGGAAGGAATAGTGAACGGGAGAAGTGTTCGAGGCAGAAGAAGATATCAGATGATAGGCGACATTAAGATATGTGGATCATATGCGGAGATTAAGAGGAAGGCAGAAAATGGGAAAGATTGTAGAATTCTGGGTTTGCAGTGATAGACCTGCCCATGGGCAGAACACTTATGTATATATGTATGTATTCAATAGGCCTACTTCCTTCCTTTCATTGCTGCAGTCACATCTACCGCTATTTTAACAGCCAGAACTGAATAAAAAAAGCTTCATCGACAAAAACACATTTCTCAGCAATCGCTGGTTGGATATTTTTCTCTTACCACTCAAAAAATCTCCACATTTTAAAGAATATAATTACTGTAATTAAATATTTATATTTATTCAATTATGAAAATAATTCAGACAAAACTTCCGCAACGTTTCACAAGCACCCTCTTCTCAGACTCTGACAACAGAATGGTAAAATCACTTTTTAGTCCTGTTGAAGCTCGACAGAGTCGCTGCTTGTAGTGCAGACGGATCTAGGTAGTGCGGCCATGTACTGGGACTTCTTACATAATCAAATTTACTCGACTAACTACGCAATGTTAAGTATAAAAACTACTGCGAAATTGTACGTGTTGTGAAATTATCCGGGTTTGCCCTACTATGCGACGGTAGTATAAACTATGAAGAGTATTCGATTATATCGATTATCGAGAGTACTTCGGGTTTATCCGTGAAGATTTGTTAGTTTTTGCCTCCCTTGCAATTATGTTAATTTCTTGTTGGGGTAAATTGATTGTTGTCCTTAAAATTTAGTTAGTTTAACAAGAAAATTGACAATTACCACGAAGTGGGAAGTGTAAAGAGAGAGGATAAGAGCAACAGCTGCTTGTTACTTCACTAAAAGACTACCCAGCATTATTGAACAAGTTGCGAGATTCTGCCGCAAGAAATTATAAAGAAGAAGCCTTATAAGCTATGAAAGTTAAAGTGGAAGTTTACAGCGGGAAAAAAATTTACGAAAAGCAAATTAGGAAGAAAATAAGTAACATGAAAAGTAAAGTAAAGCAAAATCAAAATCAGATGGGCCCAAAATGTTATTAATTAAATTTTCGTGTAGTCCACATCTTGGAGTAACAGCGTGTGTAGCCGTGAAACCTGGTGGCCCGGGCTCGATTCCCGGTCGGGGCAAGTTACCTGGTTGAGGTTTTTTCCAGGGTTTTCCCTCAACCCAATACGAGCAAATGTTGGGTAACTTTCGGTGCTGGATCCCAGACTCATTTCACCGGCATTATCACCTTCATATCATTCAGACGCTAAATATCCTAAGATGTTGATAAAGCGTCGTCAAATAATCTAATAAATAAATAAATAAAATATTGTACGCACACGGAATTTTTTAAGTAAATTACGTGTATTATAAATAGATTATAGCATATTTTTTTTCTCTAAAAATACATTATTTTTAGTAATAATAACAAAAATCAACTACCAGTTTTCCAGTTATGTTATCTCAAAATCATCATTTGAGTAGTCCATTACAAAAATTGATCATACTGAGCATCGGAAACACGTATTTTCTCAAAGACTTCACCCAGTCTACTTTTAACTAGGTAGCCTACTTCAGGTGATACAGTATATGAAATCCGGGGAAGGAGGAGAGTGTTGGTGGAATGCTCTATTAATATTCACAATGGTATTCTGTGTATCACCTTCATGGTGCATCAAGGGCAACTCTGCGGCACAGGGTCTACAAGTACATGTTCCTCCTAGAGAGGGACACAGCGCTGAATGAATGACGCAAAAGTCGAGTACCACCATTGGAAAAATAATATTACTTACTTACTTACTGGCTTTTAAGGAACTCGGATGTTCATTGCCGCCCTCACATAAGACCGCCATTGGTCCCTATCCTAAGCAAGATCAATCCAGTCTATCATCATTCCACCTCCCTCAAATCCTTTTTAATATTATCGTCCCATCTACGTCTCGGTCTCCCCAAAGGTCTTTTTCCCTCCGACCTCCCAACTAACACTCTATATGCATTTCTGGATTCGCCCATACGTGCTACATACCCTGCCCATCTCAAACGTCTGGATTTAATGTTCCTAATTATGTCAGGTGAGAAATACAATGCGTGCAGTTTTATGTTGTGTAACTTTCTCCATTCTCCTGTAACTTCATCTCTCTTAGCCCCAAATATTTTTCTAAGCACTTTATTCTCAAACACCCTTAACCATAAAGAACAACCGGTAATATAACTGTTTTATAAATTCTAACTTTCAGATTTTTTGACAGCAGACTGGATAAAAGCTTCTCAACTGAATAATAACACGCATTTCCCATATTTATTCTGTGTTTAATTTCTTCCCGAGTATAATTTATATTTGTTACTGTTGCTCCCAGGTATTTGATTTTTTCTACCTCTTCAAAAGCTAAACTTCCAATTTTTATATTTCCATTTCGTACAATATTCCCGTCACGAGACATAATCATATACTTTCTCTTTTCGGGATTTACTTCCAAACCTATCTCTTTACTTGCTTCAAGTAAAATTCTCGTATTTTCCCTAATCGTTTGTGGATTTTCTCCTAACATATTCACGTCATCCTCATAGACAAGAAGCTGATGTAACCCATTCAATTCCAAACCCTCTCTGTTATCCTGGACTTTCCTAATTGCATACTCTAGAGCGAAGTTAAAAAGTAAAGGTGATAGGGCGATAGTGCATCTCCTTGCTTTAGCCCACAGTGAATTGGAAACGCATCTGACAGAAACTGACCTATACGGACTCTGCTGTACGTTGGAAAAATAATATTAGAACTTTATATTTTGCAGTCGAATGGAAACAGATAATTTCGTATGAGGTAGATCATTAATTTCGTGGACTGTTGTTCTGTCACATCATATTACAAGATATCCACACACACTTACACAGATCCACATTGTCCCTGAAAGTAGTCGCTGTTGGCCTCTATGCACATCTACCAACTTTGGTACAGTTGCTGGAAACACCGCTGAAAGATTTTGGCAGGGAGATCCCGTACGACTTCTCTTGTATCAGTGATATATCCTCGGCCGATTGAAATCTATGCCCACGTAGCTTTGTTTTCAATGGGGAAAGGGCATCAGCTGCGTATGTAGGGTGTGGCAAAACGGTGACCTGTTGCCTTGCTAGTTCCTCTTGGACAAGCACAGATCGATGTGCAGGGGCGATGTCGTGTAGCAACAGCCAGTTCTTCCTACGCCAAAGTTCAGGACGCGTACGACGAATTGACTCGTAGACGGCGAGGGATCTCCTTGTACCTGGTATTCTTTACAGTTGATCCTTGTGGGATGATTCCATTTGAACAATTCCTGATCAGTCGAAATACAGTTTAGGCATAACCTTGCCTTTTTTAACTTTCTTGTCGCGAGTTTTTCCTTCGTGCCCATAATGGCGATTTCCAGGCGGCCGATTGTCGTTTCAGTTGCGGATCGTACAGAAAACACCATGTTTCGCCTCCTGTTATGATCCGGTTGGGAAGCGTCGCATCGTCTTGAGCACTACTGATATCACTGCAAATGGTCGTACGATCATCACGTTGGTCTGGCATCTGGACGCGTGGAGCACTGTGCTGAGTAACACGCGATATGTGTAGGCCATCAGACATAATTTTGTGCCACGTACCATGGTTAGTTCCTACTGCTGCTGCGAGATCAAATGTTAATTGTTTAAGAGCGTTTAAGTGTTAAAAGTAGTGTACGCAAGATTCAAAATGGATTCTCAAGTCAACACAAGTAAACTAGTACAAAAATACAATTATTAATATTATCATCATAATCATCATCATCATCATTTGTATTTCCGTTCTTATCTAAGAGGGTAAATCCAGCTCCTGATCTTAAGAACAATTATTTAATTTAGTCAGTTTTCTTTTTAGTTGGTGTAGTCATTGTCGAATTTTTCACATTTATACATTGCACAGGCCCTATTATCACTGCAGAATTTCGTTCGCGTAGATATTAATGCCCTATTCTTTTAGGTTCTCATTATCACCCCATTAACTTGACTAAGTTTATTCAGTTTTATATTCAGATTATATTGAACACTATACGACAGATTAAAATCGAGGTAATTGAAATTGGAGAATTAAATTATTTTGTAATTTATAGCTCGCTTACATCGAACACGGTTTACCCACAGATGAAACATGTGCTTGTTATTTGTATAAAATCAGCTCGTTCATACTTGCATATGTTTATTACAATCATTTACTTTAGGCTGATGGAGCTTGGCAACCACAACAAACAATCTGCAGCATGATGAACGCCCCCATCAGTCGAGTCATGCGGGTTCGAGTGGTAACGCGACTAAAAATTACGAATATGTGCAAATAATTCGACCCTCTGTGCCTCTTGTGTGTTCAAGCTTCATGTGATACATATATTATTAGAAGTGCTGCGTTTTTAAAATACACCAAAGTAATTTCATCAGTCTGTCGATATTCACTTTAAGCCAACGTATTCGACTTGTAGATGAGTGAGCATGATGGTTCTTCGGATGAGATAACAGAAGCTAGAGGCGGAGAACCTTTCTCATATCTTAGGCTGGTATTCATAGTCGACACTTTATATCACCACTTTGCAAAGTGACACTTTTGACGAAAGTGGCTCTTTCATATTAGTGGTATTCATAGACGATGGAAGAAGTGCACTTCACAAAGTGTCACTTTACGCCAGCAAAGTGTATAGTTACAATTTGGTTGGTAATAGAAGTCCCACAATGCCTTTCAAAACAAGTGAACAAACAATAACAAATTAATGACGTATAACCTACAAATTACAATGCTTGTCCTAAGATGTTGATAAAGTGTCGTAAAATAACCTACTAAAATAAAAAAAAATAAAAAAAACAATGCTTGTGATTTGAATTGGGAGCCTATTGATTGCGCGAGGAAGAAAATATATATTTAAAGTTGTTTTATTTCAGTTTCTAGTTTTTGTTGCCGATAGTTTAGATTATTTCAGTCACTTGGGATATATAACATTTTATTAAATAGTTAGTGATACTGCTGGTGAAATTAGGTTAGGTTTTGTACAGTACATAACTGATCCATTAATTTATATAGTTAGGTTAGGTTCTGTACATATCTTTTTCATTGATTTATGTCGCTAAGTTAGATTTTGTATGTATCCATTCCACTGATTTATACAGTTCGGTTAGATATTTGTAGCCTACATATCTTCTATTAGTTTATATAGTTAGGTTAAGTTGGACTGAGTAGGTTAAGTTTTGTGTGTATATATATATATATATATATATATATATATATATATATATATATATATAGCCTAATCATTAAATTTATATCGTTAGGTTAGGTTTTATACGTATCTGCTTCATTGATATATCGTGTTATTTCCGTTATTTTCATTTTTTTCTTTTTCGTGGATAGTGAATAGAAGTAAACAAAGAATGAGATAAACACACTACTGCTATTATTATTATTATTATTATTATTATTATTATTATTATTATTATTATTATTATTTTCTCTCTCTCGTTTCCATTATTGCCTGCTCTTCAGGAATATTTTGAATGCCAAATGTTTCTACAATGCAAGACAAAATAGGCCTAATAGTATGAGATCTCTTTTCATGGTGAGGTTATGACTGCACATGAACTAGAGACAGTAGATGTATTGCTTACCGGCGTGAAAATATATATTACCGGTATCAAAACAGTAATGATTATATCAACATCATGATAAATCTTATCTCAAAATACAGGTAGTCAACAAAAATCAAAATCATTTTAAACCCAATATAATTATGGAATCTGCTTAGAAGGCAGGCACGTGAGGTCTCTCAATGCTAATTTAAGATAATTATGCCTTCATTAGATTGAAGTTAGTTTAATATTATTTAAGTTAAAAAATTCGTTTCAGTAATAAAAAATAGGTTATATAGGCATACCTACCTACATATCACTTCATCAAATTGAGGTTATAAATTTACGAATGTTACTACAGAAATACCTGAACTATAATATTATATATATATATATATATATATTAATGTATGGTACATATCTGTAGCATAGAATTTTAATGCAGTCAATAACTGTATTATTGGAGGCACTGGCAAACGTCTATTATTCGTTTTTGTCAACCAGTCATCGAAAATATAAGCAATCTCAATAAGTTTCTTTATCAAATCGGAACCGTTTTTTTTTTTTAAATTCTATATCAGTATAAAATTCCACGGGATTGTCTTTAGGCCTGTCTCTAATTTGTACATTGTCCACTATTTGTGCCATCTCTTCCGCACGTTCTAATAGTTCGACAACTTCCAAGACGTTCGCCATTTTTATACAAAGTGCCACTTTCGGCTCAAAGTGTGGTCGGAACTACACTTTCTTCCAAAGTGTTCGTTTGCACCAAAGTGTCGACTGTGCAACGGAAAAGTGATACTTTGCGTCTTCCAAAGGACACTTTAATCGAAAGTGTCGACTATGAATACCAGCCTTAGTGAATTGTTGACACTGTCAATAAAACACAAATGTGTAGAGAATGGTTGAATAGACAAATGGAGGAATTTTTTTCGTGCAATGGCAGGTACGCGTGTGGAGAAATCGTTCTGCGTTTTAGAATTTCACACTACTAGTCAGTGATTATTGTTCAACGTGTATTTTGTAGAAAATTCTAAAAGAACTCACTAGTGAAAATTCAGTTCGAGCGTGGTACAAACAATTTAAAGAAACAGGTTTTCTGTGCAAAGTAAAATCACGACATTGGATAATATGTGCATCTGAAAATGTTGGGCCCTCAAGATCACCGGACCTCAGATCGTATGACTACCTTTTTTTGAGGTTACATCAAAGACAGGGTATTCCCACCTAAGGGAGCGTATCATCGCAGCAGTTGACATTGTCGACAGGTTCATGTTGATGGCCATATGGTAAGTACTAGATTATCGTGTGGTTGTGTGTCGTGGTACATACATTGAACGTTTGTAGGTGTCAAAAAACTGATTGAGTTCCTTGTTCGTCCTGGAATGGTTTCATTAAAGTAAGTCGTAACGAAGTTTTGTAACCCTTCAAATATTTATGACCAGGCTTCGAGACTTGGGACCCGATACAATAAGTTTACTGTGCATGTACTATAGGTTGTTGACTCGCTGCAGGTAGTGAAAGGTAGAGATGTGTTCAGGTAACAACGTTGCTATTTAGAGTAGAGTAAGGTAGTATGGGGAAACACACACACACATGTAGGCATTCTGAAAGTAAATATACATTGCACAATGACAATGTCAAAAGAATGTGAAAAGCATTTATTCTTCTGTCTTTTATAAGCATTTGTGTTTAATTATGCACAGTGTTAATGGTGGAAATAAACATGTAGCAATTTTAATTTCTCCATTTATCCTATTGGTCGTCTTTAGGAAATGCAGTTACAGTACCGAATTGCAATGTACTACAAGATACATTTTCAATGTCTCAAACGTACATCTTTTTCGGTTATCTGCCAAACACAGTTCTACTGTGAAAAGCTGCGCTCTACGTCGCATGACGTAATAGGAGCAAAACGAAGAAACCTAACATCATTGCAGTCTCTAAGAGAGAGTCCTTTATTCTCGGGTGACTCTATGTCCACTAATTTGCTGTCTATATTACACAGTGATCCATATCCGTTATTTTTACATAAAGTTGATTTACACGTTCAGTAACCGGTGTACTTGGTGTCTCATTAATTATCTGTGTCATTTCCTCAACCAATTTGAGGTTTTCCGGCATCTCTTGCTCTGACTTTTCTAACCGTGTAATATTTTCGGACACAGTTTGAAAATATATTCGTATGAAAACCAAATTATTCGTCAGAACCTTCAAATCCAGCGCGTTTTCCTTTGCGTATTTGTTGGCATTCATTCTACAGTACCCCCACCCACTGTACGCTTTACCACTATACTCAGTACGCCGTTATGCTGATTTCCCACTGAACTGCTCTATCGGGTCCGAAGTCTCGATGCCTGTTTATGACACACGGTGTATAATAGCAAGTTCATTTTTTTAATTCTTTAAATCTTTGTTGCGATTTGAAATGAGCATACCTCTTACATTAATTTAACTCGGGCTATAACCGAAAATGTATCTAGGCCCTAAATAATTGCGTGTCTTGCCAATCAGTCTCTAATGGGCGCATTATATTGACGCTTTCTGGGTCTGGTACACGACCACGTAAACATTTAATTAGCATTAAAATGGTTCATTAGTATTATTTGTTCCCGTTTGCCAAATTTCCTTCCCTCATATTCGCTATTTTAATGCCAGAGTACATGCATTTGGGGTGGGAGAATAGCTGGCGACCTAATTAAGAGAGAAATATAACTGAAAACCATTTGCGCCGCCATTGCGTTGCGGCATCATGGCAACAATAAGGTAGTTATTTGTATTCTACTGCCTCATAAAATTTCGTTCCACTGTCAACATTCGTTAATGAGTGTAATTACAAAATAGAAATATTTATCACACAGTTCGTGTTGGTATCGTCGCAGAATATGCGTGAAAACCGGGGAACGCGTTCTGCTGCGTGTCGTGTGTAATAGTAACCGCGTTGATATTAAATACTTACCGAAAATATGACAAATTTAAGGAAGAAGATTTTGTTTTCAAATTTTTTCTGCTACAGTAACGTGCAAATTAATCCGAACAACGTAATTACTTATGCAAAAACACTCAAACGGGATAAAAGACATACCTCAGTAATCTATGTGGCCTCCCTTGTTCCTAATAACAGCTCTGAGACGATTTAGCATGGATTCCACTAATTTCCCACAAATATTCTTCATTTCTTCATCGCGAAACCATACACCAATGAGGGCAGAAATCATCTTCTCCTTTGTAGGACAATCGATTTTTTGCATTCTTCTTTTGCAAATTGACCACAAGTTCTCAATGGGGTTGATGTCGGATGAGTTGCCTGGCCAGGGGAGTACCTGAATATTCTTCTTGTTGAAGAATTCTGTAGTTTTTCGAGACGTGTGGCATGGTGCCAGGTCTTGTTGGAACACACCTCTGCCATCCGAAAATGATTTTTGCAGCTGGGGTACGATTCTGGTTTCCAATAAGTCGATATATTTGTCAGAATTCATCATTCCCTAGATAGGTATTAATGCTCCAGGCCCTTCATGTGTAAAACAACCCCAAATCATTACTTTAGGGGGGTATTTGGGTGCTTGTTGGAGATGAGCTGCTGTTACTTTTTTCGGATCCTTTCCGTACGTAAGAAACACGGTGGCCGTGGACCTCGAAATGAGACTCGTCGGAAAAAGTACATTCTTCCAGTCACTCACTGTCCAGTGTTGATGTAATTTTGCCCACATTAAGCGTTTTTTGCACATAACAGGGGTTAGCAGTTGCTTCTTAATAGGCTTACGAGCCCTTCGTCCAGCTTCCAAAAGCCTACGCCGCACTGTTGTGACGTGAATATTCGCCCCAGTGGTAGCCATTAACTCGCGGGTTAAGTCGACAGCAGTTAGTCTAGGATTTAATTTACTTTTCCTGACAATTAAACGATCATCTGCAGGTGAAGTCTTCATTTTCCGGCCACAGTTTCCTTTTTTCTAAGGTGTGATGGATCCAGTCTTCCTGTATCATTTTATGATCGAATTAACAGTACCCAAACCGATGTGACATTCTGCAGCAATTTGCCTCTGTGTCATAGAAGAATGCTCTGCTAATGTTATAATTTTAGACCGTTTTCGTGGAGTTGTATCCATTTGTGAAGACGACAGAACGTATACAGGATTGCAGTATTAAGTCTTCAACACAACTGAAATGCTTATAAGTACAAAACGACAGGCAAAATGTCACATATTATAAAAAAAATAATGACAGACATTCAACAATGGAATTACACGTACTATAGATGTCAATTAAAGCGATGTGAGCAGCTGTGAGGCCAACAATGACAGAAAATGTAAAAATATGTCGTGTTCGGATTAATTTGCACGCTACTGTATAATCATATTACAGTCATCTTTCAAGTTTAATAAGGTGATATAGGCGTATCAGTAGCAATTGAGTTTTTCTCTGGAACAAGAAGTGAACTACAAAATCTTGAATCTGAGAAACAGTGCATCAAAAACATTTTAGATCTGCAACAACAGCTTTGCGCAGAACTACATTCAAATGTTTCTAGAGGGCGCTTTGTTTGTTGGAGGGAAATAGTAATATTTTGACTGGATGGAGATGTCCTATTAAGGATTCAGTATGATACGCTGGAAACCGAAAAACGACGTAAAGTACGTTACGTTGTTATTTCAGGGAACGTCTCAATTACAATGTGTTGTATTACAATGTTTCGCATCGTGGCGTTGTGGTCTAAGGCAGTGGTGAACAATTCAGGTGCTCTTATGAAGCAGCAAGTAGCTTACGTCGCTAGCAAGCAAGCCTGCCGTATGCAAGATTTCCATGCGATAAGCAGGGGGCATAGCGATATTTTAAATTTATAGTGCACATATTGCCAAGCAGGCTGCAGAAATAGGAGTATTTGAGATTCTGAATGGTTATTCGCTTGATTTTGATTCATTCACATTAAAATCCTTATAGGCCTACTTCCAGTAGCTTTCGTGTACCATATAAGTACGGCAAAGAACGGAGTGAATGGATTTCACCTCTATGAAGATTGCTATAATAGATTGAACACTGTAAGGTTTTTATTTACTCAAACAACAGATATCTGCCAGAAAAAATAAAGGATTATTATTATTATTATTATTATTATTATTATTATTATTATTATTATTATTATTAGTAGTAGTAGTAGTAGTAGTAGTAGTAGTAGTAGTAGTAGTAGTAGTAGTAGTAGTAGTAGTAGTAGTATTCGGTTTGGAAGTAAATCCCGAAAAGACAAAGTATATGATTATGTCTCGTGACCAGAATATTGTACGAAATGGAAATATAAAAATTGGAGATTTGTCCTTCGAAGGGGTGGAAAAATTCAAATATCTTGGAGCAACAGTAACAAATGTAAATGACACTCGGGAGGAAGTTAAACGCAGAATAAATATGGGAAATGCGTGTTATTAGTCGGTTGAGAAGCTTTTATCATCTAGTCTGCTGTAAAAAAATCTGAAAATTAGAATTTATAAAACAGTTATATTACCGGTTGTTCTGTATGGTTGTGAAACTTGGACTCTCACTCTGAGAGAGGAACATAGGTTAAGGGTGTTTGAGAATAAGGTGCTTAGGAAAATATTTGGGGCTAAGCGGGATGAAGTTACAGGAGAATGGAGAAAGTTACACAACGCAGAACTGCACACATTGTATTCTTCACCTGACATAATTAGGAACATTAAATCCAGACGTTTGAGATGGGCAGGACATGTAGCACGTATGGGCGAATCCAGAAATGCATATAGAGTGTTAGTTGGGAGATCGGAGGGAAAAAGACCTTTGGGGAGGCCGAGACGTAGATGGGAGGATAATATTAAAATGGATTTGAGGGAGGTGGGATATGATGAGACTGGATTAATCTTGCACAGGATAGGGACCGATGGCGGGCTTATGTGAGGGCGGCAATGAACCTTCGGGTTGCTTAAAAGCCATTTGTAACTAAGTATTATTATTATTATTATTATTATTATTATTATTATTATTATTATTATTATTATTATTACTGTGACTCGTTCTTCAGAAGTCGAAAGAAAGATCGGGAATCCTATATTTCCTGATTATTGCAACCGTATACTGCATAATACTTTCCAGGCGTATTTCGAATCTCCTTTTTACACACTACATTACTACACTACCGTAAACACTAGGAATAAATTGAAATTAATTACAGGGTACATAATTTACATTGTTCCTGTTGCTCTCTAAAACCTTAAGAAACTGTGAATTGTACACTCCTGAAATATTTCAGTGAAATTACATGTACAGTACAACAGTACTGGTGTTTGGGAATCACATATTTCCAGTACTCTTTATAGAAAATATGAGTGTTGTGACCTTACTGCATTTCACCCTATTTGCCAATACATTTTGGCATAAGCGGGGAAATAACAAAATAGTATTTTTTATTTGTTTTTTATTACAGGGAAGATCTAAATTAGCAGAAAAAGTTAACTAAATGGGGAAATTACGCAGTTACAGGGAAACTATAGGGCTAAATATAAATGTTATAGTTCATTGTAATAATTATTGCATAATTATTATTTAAAATCGTTACAAAAGCGGAAAGATACTATATTCAAGTTCGATAATCCTCTGGCTTATGCATATTTTTTGTGTTTCGATCTTGCCTTAGGTATACCTTTAACTTTCTATTGTACTAACATTATATTATCATGTAGGCCTATTTCCTTTTTATCCTCTGGTTGAATGGACGAGAAGGCCTCACGGCCTTAACTCTGCCAGAAAAAAGGATTATTATTATTATTAATAATATTATTATTATTATTATTATTATTATTATTATCATACTATTATTATTTGGAAATTTATCTTTTGAAGAGGTGTAGAAGTTCAAATATCTGGGAGCAACAGTAACAAATACAAATGATACTCCGGAGGAAATTAAACACAGAATAAATATGGAAAATGCCTGTTATTATTCGGTTGAGAAGCTTTTATCATCCAGTCTGCTGTCAAAAAATCTGAAAGTTAGAATTTATAAAACAGTTATGTTACCAGTTGTTCTGTATGGTTGTGAAACTTGGACTCTCACTTTGAGAGAGGAACAGAGATTAAGGATGTTTGAGAATAAGGTGCTTAGGAAAATATTTGGGGCTAAGAGGGATGAAGTTACAGGAGAATTGAGATTGTTACACAACACAGAACTGCACGCATTGTATTCTTCACCTGACATAATTAGGAACATTAAATACAGACGTTTGAGATGGGCAGGGCATGTAGCACGTACGGGCGAATCCAGAAATGCATATAGAGTGTTGGTTGGGAGGCCGGAGGGAAAAAGACCTTTAGGGAGGCTGAGACGTAGATGGGAAGATAATATTAAAATGGATTTGAGGGAAGTGGAATATTATTTTTTAATTGTAGTAGGTTATTTTACGACGCTTTATCAACAGCTTAGGTTATTTAGCGTCTGAATGAGATGAAGGTGATAATGCCGGTGAAATGAGTCCGGGGTCCAGCACCGAAAGTTACCCAGTATTTGCTCATATTGGGTTGAGGGAAAACCCCGGAAAAAACCTCAACCAGGTAACTTGCCCCGACCGGGAATCGAACCCGGGCCACCTGGTTTCGCGGCCAGACGCGCTGACCGTTACTCCACAGGTGTGGACGAGGTGGGATATGATGAGAGAGAATGGATTAATCTTGCTCAGGATAGGGACCAATGGCGGGCTTATGTGAGGGCGGCAATGAACCTCCGGGTTCCTTAAAAGTCAGTAAGTATGTATGTATGTATGTATGTATGTATGTATGTATGTATGTATGTATGTATGTATGTATTATTATTATTATTATTATTATTATTATTATTATTATTATTATTATTATTATTATTATTATTATTCAGACGTCGAAAGAAAGATCGGGAATCCTATATTTCCTGATTATTGCAACCATATACTGCATAATACTTTCCAGGCGTATTTCAGATCTTCTTTGTACACACTACATTACTACACCACCATAAACATATGAATAAATTGAAATTAATTACAGAGTAGCTGAATCTTAATGGCACATGCAGAGCACACAGCTGACTCTCCGCAAGGTCAAGCCGCTAGAGGTGCTGTTGTTCATGTCGCTCAATATTTCGCAAAGATGTCCGTCTTGTTAGTATAAAACTTTTGGTAAGGATTAAACCCACACTTTTAATAGAAAAAATAACAGTGAAAATGTCTTAATTCATGCTGTGTTGACCATTTGGTTGTAGAGATGCATGAATACTTATGAAACTGCATTTCTAACATCCAGTGTAAAATTATTTAGTACGAGTATACTTCTGGTAACGAGACTGTGTGTATCATGTGACGCCATTAAAATATGTCATAGTAGTAGTATTTTGCTTCCTCGAAATTCAAGGCTGTCTCTTGACAAAGCTTAGCAGTCAATTTGATTTCCGAAATTATTAACTCATGAATTTATACAGACATATCAATAACAAACGTATAAGGCAGTGGCGGCTCCTGCATATTTCTTATGAGGAGGAAAGAAGTTAACAGCACAAAATGACACCTTCTTGAGAGAAACATGCTACAAATTAGCCTACATGCACACATGTTAGACCAGGTAGTGTTAGGGTTGGCCTTCTCTTTTGTATAGCAATAATCTGTTCTTGTAAACTGAGTTTCCTAAATTGTCCAAAATATGTTTTCACTTCCATTCATTGTTGGATAATTGCACAAATTAACAATTACAAGGAAATTCACAAACTCGCAGCATTTTTCGCGCGCACTACAGCATCACACGTGTTGGAAGAGACTAGCTACTAACACATAACCAGAACTGTTTTACGGAAGTGGGAATGGGAAATAATCTGTTAGGAAAGCGAAAACACTGCACCCACTCACGTGGTCTGTGTTGCCACTTGTACATTTTACAAGTTCAGTATCACATGCTTTTGAAGAATGTCAGTTCTTGCGAAGTCATACCACTCTGGTCATACTATCATTATTGTTCAAAGCTGCAGGTAACCGATTAATTTTTTTATGTTAAAAATAATGTAATTTGGAGTACTTTTAATTTCAAATATAAAGGGTGCGTCAGAAAGAACGGATGGATTTCAAACTATCGATACGCAACGAGGAGAGATATAGTGAGGGGGACCACGACTGTTGGGTCAGCCATAGAATGCAGTTTCAGTTGAGAATATGGTGTTGGTCTGGTGTACAACGTGCTTTCATCGTAGAGACATTTTTGAAAAATGAAGAGTCTGTGATCGCCACTCAGGACTCATTTCGACATCGGATGTCACGCTAGGATTCCAACTCGGAATACAATTTTGCGGTGGGTGGCTTCATTTCGTATCACAGGTTCAACATTAAAGAAGAAGTCACCTGGACGAAATTCTATTGCACTGAGATTGTCCGAGGCTACGGTAAGATCTCGCGCCCTGCGACTTCTTTCTTTGGAACCATTTGAAGGCGTAAGTTTGTAAACATCGATCACATACACTGGACGAACTGAAGACAGCGATTCGTGAAGAAATCGTGGCAATTGCACCAGCTATGAGCGTGAAAGTGATGGCGAACATCAGAAAACGCCTCGATTCCTGTATTGAAAGCCAAGGACATCATATGGATAATGTTGTTTTCCATAAATAAACTGCATGTATTGGTGAATATGTTGATAACAATAAATTTTTGATTTGATGAATCTTTACAATTTTCTTGCCATGTGAAATCCATCCGTTCTTTCTGACGCACCCTGTATTTGTACAAAACTGACAACTTGGCTGTTGTCCTGTCCAGTAGACAATGAATGGAAGTGAATTTCAGGGGCCAAAAAGATCTGCGATAGTAACGTAGAACTATTTCCTCTTTGTTTTATATAAATCTAACTTCAACTTTCAGATATCCTCGAAAGTTTCAAACCATGAATAGTAGCTTATATAAAGTGCAATGAATAATATATTTTGTTTTATAAATAAAAAAAAAGTTTATATGGTATCTTTCATAGCTTTGCGTTAAAACGTTTTTATTGTGCCTCCTCGTGTTTTAGTCTGGTTGAATGCAGCATCGTTAGATGGCAGCGGTAGCGAGCTTGCTGCACGACCAGTCGGTTTCTATATTTCCCGCCCATGCGCTGATTCAGGGGAGGATCTCCTCCCTCTCCGTTCATTTACGTGCTTTAAAACTCTGCTTCTGTCTCTCGCCGCTAGCGCGCTGTTGTCTATGTGTGTTTACTGCAGTAAAGGAGGAAAGGATTGACTTTCCTCCAGACAAGCAATCTCGCATCTTTCTCGCAGTTTTCTAGCAGCACATGATAGCGCGTCGTTTAAAACTTGATCAACCGAGGTTTTCTTATAGCTGTGAACTTAAAAATTATCGAATCTTCCTCAAATTTCAAGGCATATATTTCATTTGGTATTTACTTTCAAAAGAAGAAAAATGTGAGGAGGACGTTCCTTCCTTCCCTCCCCCGAGAAACCGCCACTGGTATAAGGGTCGAGATTGTTGGAATTAGGGAAAATGTTACAGGAAAAAATAAAAAAGTATTTTATAATAAAAATTTTCCAATAGTAGAAACTGGTTTCCTAGTTAGAGTATAGGCCTACAAGGTTTTTTTTTTAATATTTAGAGATTCTTTAAAGGCTAATAATAATATGTTTTTTATTATCTGCAATGAAGATTAGTAACTACATGCCTTAACTGTTTCTCAATTCATTAAAATATATTATGTTCCATATATCCAACTTAAGATTTTACTCTGTTCTTTTGTTTCTACAATCAATAAAGGGTAGTAAATATAAAAGGTAAATAGCATTCTCATCTAGCACAAAATACGAGTAGAGAGTATGTAGTCTCATGGAGTAGTTGGGGAGGAAGGCATGGTGACAGAGGTTCTTGAACGCTTTACAACAGTAGCCTATCCATCCTTCTAATGTCTTTGGATCTGCTCTCGCAAACTGCTCGTGTGCAGCGAAGAGTGATATTGCACAAAGAGCACGACTTGTCCATCACTAGTCTAACTCTAAGGCAGCGGTGACGAAAATGTAATCGTGCGCCGAGCCACTGTGTGACCTGCAACGTGCATAGCACCTATGGAGGGAGGCGGACACCTGAACGGGAAGTGAAGCAACTGTCTGACTTATTAAGGGATTTTCGTTTTCCTTACGTCAAGCACTTAAATATAATTTTATACAGTACAAGGCTACAAACTATGTTTAGTACGTGTAACGAAGAAAGAAATGAACATTATCACAACCTATAATTAACTGTCTTCAGAATGTCTCTGCGACAGAGTTTCTAAATCAGGAATTAAGTCACTTACTGCCAGTCATAGTTGATCACGAAGGTATTTGTCTCTCAGTCGTGATTTAACTTTGGTTTTTACTATTTTCATTGTTGAAAATAATTTTTCACAAACGTAAGTTGTAGCGAACATGGCTTAACAGAGCAAGCGAAAGAACGAAGCTTCGGATATTTATTTTTTGGCAAAGATTTGAAAGTTCAACATTTGTCAAGTCCTTACATCTAGCTTTCATTTGACATCACATAGTAAATCAGTGAGTTCAAATTGAAGAGCTAACCGCATTATTCGTACATCTGCTGAAAAAGGGTCGACGTACAGAGATGATGATGATGATGATGATGATGATGATGATGATGACAATAACACTTAACTTTTTAATGTTTCATCAGTAACATGTAGTATAATGCCGTTTTATGTTACACAACCGTTTTCCTCGTAATACTTGTGAACAAATCATACAATTAATATTCTAATCATATTGACAGCAAAAAAAATGCGTCCTCCCATCCTACTTGGAACTTTCGTACATGGTTTCGAGAGAGACATATGCCACTCGCAGGTCAGAGACAAAAATAAAAATGGAACGGAGTTTGACTCCAGTGAGTGAGAGGGTGGGGGTTTGCAGAGGTTAGAAGGAACCGAAATGCACAGCTATCACTGCGAGCCACATTGTCTCGCGAGTCACGTTCTCGCCACGGCTGCTCTAAGGCATCATGTCTGGATTCCTAGTACTCGCTCGCTATGGAATGCACGTTGGTTAGGGTCCTCATGATATTGGGACTGGGAACTAGCATAGATAGCGAAATCCAGTTCCGAAACCCAGCTGTAACGGCTGGCGCTGACAACACGCTACTCCCTATACAGGTTGGATGATCGTTCACCTCTGCTGAGTCATGTGGACGTGAAGACAGGAGTCGGCTCGTCGATCTTGGTCCTTCATGGGCTGTCGCGCTACGGACGGTGGTAACAGTGACAGCTGAGGGCCGCAGTTTTGACCCTGCTGGGAGGTTGTGATAGTGTATTCGAACTCCGTCCAGAGCATGGACATTTGTGCATTGTTAGTGTGAGAGCCTGTGTTATCTTGGGCATCCTGCTGACTCCCGCCCTTGTTTTTGTGTTAGTGTTTGGCTGCGGGAACTTCTGAAGTAGGCCAATGTTCGAGGACTGTAGGGACCTGGATGAATGAATAGTAGCAATGACATTTACAAACTTTATTCTTATCAGGATTTCCATTGATCTGCAGTCGCCGGTGTCTATTCTCCACAGCAGGCCATTTTGCATACAATTAACAGAAACCCTGTGATTCATCTTATACGTACTAATAATAAATCTGTAACCCAATGTTTCTGGTAATTTTTGCTTTTCCAAAGTATCACTACCAAAAAAAAAAAACTTTGTCGTACCTCCGCGATAAAAGTAGGCGATTCTTAACGTAAAAGTCTCTCTGATTTTGAAAATCACCATAGAAATCTATCACGTCAGGTTGAAAAGATATAAACACATTTAGAATCTCATGTGCGCGGTTTCAGATCAAATATTATGTTAGATTAATTCTTATGATATAATGATGTATTCATGCTAGGTTAAGATTAATTCAAAAATGTTGTTGTTGTTTTCTAATGCCAGGCGTTTGACAATAAAGTCATTTGACCTCTTGCACTCCAATATTTTTCAAAGATATCATGGTCAGCCACTGAAGCACAGATTTTGAGGTGTTCCGAATCCATTTCTTGGTTTGAGTTGCACAATGGGCAGTTATGGGACTGATATATTCCAATTCTATGCAGGTGTTTGGCCAAACAATCATGGCCTGTTGCCAATCTAAATGCAGCTACAGGCGATTTTCGTGGTAAATCGGGAATTAACTGTGGATTATGATGCAGAGAGTTCCATTTTTTCCCTTGAGATTGTGTTATCAAATTTTGTTTGGTGAAGTCAAAGTATGTAGATTTAATAAATCTTTTTACAGAGTAATACGTAGATTTAGTAACAGGTCTGTAAGTAGCAGTGCTGCCCTTCTTTGCTAAAGCATACGCATTCTCGTTTCCCAGGATTCCACAATGGAATGGTATCCATTGGAATACAATTCTTTTATACAGTGTAGTTTTATATGCAATGCATTATGCCATATTTTAAGGGAACATACCTGTAACTTTGCTTAAAAGTGGTTGGTAGTATGTGATTTTCTCTTGTACTCCTGCCTGCTCTCCCTCTCAAGAAACCAACAGTAATCCCCCATCATTACTGGATCCTTAAGACATTGGTATCTCTTCTCCATGATGGAAATCTGTTGATGAAACATCTGATTTTTTAAAGTAAATCGTTCACAAACGTAACAAAAATTATTCGGATTATTTCTGCACGTCCGATGTGAACTAGTCCTTTGCATTGCACCACTAGAACACTCAATTACTTCTAAAAAAATATATTAAGTGAAAAAGAAACTCCAAAATATACTACACTGCTATCAACTATCAACACATCCACAATGAGACTGACAATTCCTTTCACAGGTGAAGTGCGCGCATTTTAAACTGGTAGGCGACATCACCACCCAGACAGTAAATTCAACCTCCGACTAACATAATGCATTGTCCTGAAAGGAATAAGATAAGTTATTTCTTCAAATATTTTTATTTACCGACGAATTTCCGGTTCTGTTTTTAGTAAGCAGAAATGCGAATAACGTAAGTTACAACACGTTTTATGTAGGAAATAATATTACTTTACAACCCCATTAGAAATACCAAACCGGTCTTTACCTGGGTTTATCTCTTTGCGGTGTCTACTTCTAGAAGAAAATACAGATTTATTACCGGTATCTGATGGTATAACAAATAACACATTTTCATCTTTATATTTTGTAAGTATGTAAATAATCTTGTAGGACAGAGGTACCCAACAGGACGCGTGTTACCAGGTGGTACGCAAAGTAGTTTTCGATATAGGATGTCTAAAATATCTAAAAATTGTGACGAGATGTGATATTTTAAGCATTGTTTTCAGAATCTACGCGTGAAAATGGACTAAAAACAAGTGAAGAGTCCACTGCAAGAATGATGGATGTCATTTGGAATACATTTTGCAGGAGAAGCAATTGAAAGTTTGAAATGCTTAGCGCTCAAAGCTTAACTGTGATTTTCCGATCATTACTGGACAATGACTATCAGTGTTAATGCCACATAACTCTCCATATACATTCTATATTTCTTAACCTATGCATTGACAATCTTGGTTCATTTTCGACAAGAAAGTGACATCCATCATTCTTGCAGTGGATTCTTCAAGTATTATCTTCACGGAGGTAAATTTCATGTTAGGTAGTGTAATTGATGTTAACGTGTACAGTTAACCATCCTGAGACTTAAAATCGCATTTTTGATATTTCTGTCTGTCTGTCTGTCTGTCTAAATGGATGTTTGTTACCTTTACACGCGATAATGGTTGAAGCGATTTATATGAAAATTTGAATATAAATTAAGTTCGTTCTAACTTAGATTTTATGCTATATGGAATTCAAAATACCTTACTTAAAATGGGGGTTATAAGGGGGTCTGAATTAAGTAAATCGAAATATCTCTCTTATTATCGATTTTTATGAAAAATGTTACGTATCAAAAGTTTCTTTAAGCATGATTTCCGATAAGTGTTATTCTATGCAAAATTTTGATAGCACTGATATTTAACCAGATACACGAGTTTTAAAATAACAATACTGTAAATTTATTTCAACTCAACAATTTAATTTATTGTCACAACAATAACTATTCACTCGGTACAATTTAACTTCACTCCCGTCAACAATGGGATTTGCTCTCCGCACAGCAACACAGCGTTCGTTATTGCACTCCACAAACGACAATGACAATTTACTTGGACTATTACGAACAACAATGAACTGTTAATCTTAATTAATATTTACAAAGCACTATTTACAAA
The DNA here is from genome assembly GCF_040183065.1 of Periplaneta americana. NCBI lineage: Eukaryota > Metazoa > Arthropoda > Insecta > Blattodea > Blattidae > Periplaneta > Periplaneta americana. The sequence goes on along the minus strand of NC_091131.1, from coordinate 156,248,527 downwards.
TCAGAACTGTCAGTTCTCAGTTCACAGTTCTTCTAGCTCAGTCACTCGAGTTCACAGTATCTCGAACCACAGACCTTCAGAGACAGTCCACTGTATTCGAACTCAGGTCCCTCCAACTGCGGTCCACTGCACTCGAACTCAGGTCCCTCCAACTGCGGTCCACTGCACTCGAACTCAGGCCTTCGGATGCTGACACAGTTGCGGACGCACACTCGAGTCGAACTGACTTGCTTGCTCTGGCTTACTCACTGAATGGCTGAATAAACTGAAAACTGCTCAAGTTCGCTCGCGTTTCTTCTTTTATAGCAAAATCATAGTTACGAGAAATTTCTACGGGTGTCCTCTCGAATTATCTGGATATCTCCACTTCGGACGGACTTCTCTGGAAGATTCGGGAGGGTCCGTTCCCCCCTTCACTCCGCAAGTAGCAGCTGCGCGCGCACTCTCCCCTCGCCGCGTTGACGTAATACACCCCCTCTGCCCTTCAGCATCCAGATGCTCCCCATACCAGCGTTTCGTCTGCCGTGCGCCCTGTTGGACGCGTGTTCGAACTCCGTTGCAGCTGTCACAATACTTTTTATGAACGCCGCCTCAGACTAATATGCTACAATGAAATGAAAAGATATTATGACTCCGTCTATTTCAGGCGGCCTTGCACATAACAAACGAAGAGTATTATTTATTTAAAACACTATTTCATACGGATATATTTGTATTCTATGATGGGAATATATAAATGTTCATCAAAATTAATATACAGAGAATGTTTGTGTGTTTGTATGAAGTAATCTCAGAAGCTACTTATTCGATTTGGATAATTCCTTTACTATTTGAAAGTGTAGTTTTTCTAGACGGACGTAATGGCAGCGTGCTTCCCAGGCACACACACACCTCCAAAGGGGTATTAAATATCTCTGCTTTAGATTTCTATAACTTTAAATTGTACATGACAATAAACAGAAGAGAATAAGAATAACCTGAACTATTTCACAGACATTTTACAGTATAAAGACTTTTACAATACAAAACAAATATTTTAGAACAAGGAGAAAGTTTGAGGCACAATGTCTTAAGAATAAGAGTGTGTGAGAAAAGTGAGCACTCCATATGCCAGCTCCATCTTTCGGAAAGTTAGAACTTGAGTTTACTGAATACTATTTCTCACGTTCTGCTCACACATTTATAATGTTATAACAGTACTGCATTACAACGTTTGTCCTATGGTCGTGCACAATTCATGGTCGTGCACAATTCATTTCATATTTATGTATCAGCTACCGTGTACAATAAAGCGAAGTAGCCTATGTGTTATTTACAAGGCATCGTGTATTCATCTTATTGATCTTGAGTTGTTCTTGCCTGTTAAATCAGTTCTTACATTTTCAGACAGAAAATCTATATTTTATGCCCGCCCACTACCATAAGGAACTCAAATCATAGCCAGAAAAGGAAAATGTGTCTCTCCTGATATTAAGTTGTCAAAGCTTCTTGAGCAAGATTTATAGGATGTTCCAGAATTCTGAACATTGCTTTCCAATGTTACAGTTATGACTTTAGGGACACTAAGCATTGCTTTAAATTAGTATCAAATCTCGTAAAAATCGTAATACCAATGTTCTTAATTACTAGTAACAAATTGTGAAACAAGAATATTAAATACAGGGTGGTAGTGAAATAACCTTCCGGATTGAAATGGACGATAGGGTACACTGAAATGAATAGAAAACCTATACTACGTTTTGTGATTAAATGCACGGTTAATTAGAAAATTGTTTGAAGTTTCAGAAGTCCGGCAACATCGCCGCTAACACACCCTTCTCGTAATACAGATGTCAGGTTTCAACGAACTCGGTCCATTTTGGTAGATTTATTTTATTGGGTTAGTTTACGACGGTGTATCAACATCTAGGTTATTTAGCGTCTGAATGATATGAAGGTGATAATGCCGGTGAAATGAGTCCGGGGTCCAGCACCGAAAGTTACCCAGCATTTACTCGTATTGAGTTGAGGGAAAACCCCGGGAAAAACCTCAACCAGGTAACTTGCCCCAACCGGGATTCGAACCCGGGCCACCTGGTTTCGCAGCCAGACGCGCTGATCGTTACTCCACACCTGTGGACCATTTTGCTAGATGACCTAATCTGGCTACGACATTAGAATGTGCTCGCATCGTGTACTTGCTTGAAATTAGTGGTTTATTTAATTAAACTTACATTATTTTGAATTTTATTTTATTCAGCTTCCTCCAAGTGAAGGCTGCCTAGAAGACAAAGCTTACCAAAAAATTGTTGTTTTTTAGTAAATGGTAGGTACACAATTATAGTGAAAAAAAAACAATGGAGAAGGAAAAGAAAAAGAAATAACACAATTATAAATAATTGAAGACGACTAAACAAAAGATCATTAATTCCAGAAAAAACATAACATTTCCTAGTACGGTATCCATTTCCTATCAGGTGATCACAGTCGTCTATTAGCACTAGTTGCAAGACCCAACTTAAGTGAGCAGATCGCCATAGGAAAGAGATCAATCTATTTAAGTGTAGAGATGGTTTCTTAGGATTTTATAGATCCCTTCACTGCAGACAGAGATATTTCAGTGACGAGAGTTTGTCCTAGACCAAACTGCTTGCAAAAATGCGCGAATCTTTTTGTGATGGTCCCTTTAGCCCCAATCAGTAATCCAATAACTTCGATCGACGTTAGATGATATTTTTCCTTATAATATGGTATAGTGGGGTCGTATATGTCGCATTTTTCCTGATGTACCTCAGCAGGCTGATTTTCATGTTTCCATCCTTACAGCTGGATCAATTATGAATCCGCTTGTTGGTCTTGTCGGGATAGCGATGATGTCAACGCGCCTTGTAGATCCATTTGTGGACAAGCCATGGACCTCCCCCTCTACTTGGTAGTCTTTTCCTCGTAGGGCCGATGCTAGGAGGGATCGAATCTTGTGGTGACGACTATTTCTCAGTACTCCATGAGGACAGGCTCCCAGAATGTGAGCTATTGAAATACGCCAGAGGGATAAATTATTCTTTATTAGGTTCCCTATCGATATGGACAAAAATCACGATCCTGCTCGTAATAATTACCGAATAAGAGAATGTTAAACATTTGGGGGGAAAAAAAACTATGAATTTCCCACCAATATGATACAGGGACATCACTTTATTTTTACCAACATTTTTAACATTAACCTGGCTATACTCGGAAACACTGTTGCCCCCTTCCATTACAGGAGTTTGATGTTACTAGTGCAATATGTAAACAAATCATTTTACTAGCTATAGGAGGAGAGAAAAGTAGTGTATCCATTTATGTTGTAGGGAAATACGATATTACGATTTTCAATTTGATCATCACTTTTATGCAATTTATCAAAATACAGTGGAGTAGTAACATTTTTTTTTTCAAAAACTCAACTTTTCAGGCGGCTATGTTCGTTATGTAATGTCTACTTTATTTAGCATATTAATTATTGGTGTTAACATACAATATAGAGAGTGCATTTAAATTGAGGGCTCATAAGTAAGTGCTGTAAGTGCACTTAAGTTACTTTTGAGAAAATGGAGTTTAAATATTTAAGCTTTCGTAAAATCAGTGAAATTTTTATTTAAATTTTAATGTGTGATGAGATTAAAATATCCCTTTGCCACTAAGATTTTAGATACTTTAGCTTACGCTGGATGCACTTAACGCATGTTATTACAAATGTCACTAGCATTCCTTTGCTTCTAGCCACCTCAATTCAAAATAAGCTAATCTGAATTTTTAAACAAGTTGCTGAAAATGGTTGCCGTTCATTACAATGCAGGCTTCAATTCTTTATGCATATCATTAAAAACATTTTGAAGCATATTCTCTGAAATTGAATTTATCGTTTCTTGAATATAATTTTTTAGTACGATATTATTAATATAGGTTCTTTCTTCTATGGAAAACGCAACCATATTTCTGAAACACACTATACACTGCAGTGTTTACTTCACTGCTTGAAGACTTCGAATGCAACAGCGGCCGTAAGTTTGTGTGTCTGACGGGAGCAAGGACATTAGTGAAGGGGTGGGAATGAAGTACATTCAGAAATGCAGGTACAATAAAAATGCAAGTAAAAGTAAAATGATGTCCCTGTATAAGGCTTATAGTTTTTGTTACATACAACATGAGCTATTCGCTCTGAAAATCTGCAAGGTTATTTCACTTCCACTCTGTGTATTTAACGGGGCACCTTGAAGACACATTGGATATGAGAAGCACTCACACAAAGGAACGCAAAGAACGTAGAACTCTCTTTCCTTCGCTCACATTCGATAACTCTGTTGTACAGCCATGAACCAATTGCGCTACCAGTAACGTCACGTTGTTCATGTAGCATGAATGTTTCTATACATTATAGGAATAATATCAGGCCACGAATGCGGACACCTTGAATTTTTACTCGTACTTAGACCAGAAATAGTCATTAATACTGCATGGGACCTTCTCATCCAAGGTTAGGATTCTTTTAGTGTCGTATGTTAATGACGCAGACCTTCCAGCTAAAGGAAGACATGCTAAGGATTTTCACAATCCTTATTCAATCGGTTTTGAACCCTGCAACACAGGATTCGGGGGCGATCATGGACAAAAATATATTAAGTTTGTGATTCTCTCATGCAGAAGTATGTTAAATACGACAATTTCATAAACTGCTTTGAAAAGTTTAATATTCCGTATTTATCTATCAACTGCAATAGATTGCTTCTACTGAAATTATCAGAATAAATAGTTCAAATAAAGTCGATCGAGACTTAGACCTACTGTGTAGAACAGGAGGAGTGGTATATTTCTAAACAAAAAGTCTTTGCTCTGGGGTTTCGGTAGTACTGGTAGTAGTCGTCTTCGTCATCGCCTGTCCTTTCCCCTGAAACAAACATGATTTAGAGTCTTGTTGGATACATCCTTATTCCGGGGAGGTCTTCAATTATCTTCACTGCTTGAAGACTTCGAATGCAACAGCGGCCGTAAGTTTGTGTGTCTGACGGGAGCAAGGACATTAGTGAAGGGGTGGGAATGAAGTACATTCAGAAATGCAGGTACAATAAAAATGCAAGTAAAAGTAAAATGATGTCCCTGTATAAGGCTTATAGTTTTTGTTACATACAACATGAGCTATTCGCTCTGAAAATCTGCAAGGTTATTTCACTTCCACTCTGTGTATTTAACGGGGCACCTTGAAGACACATTGGATATGAGAAGCACTCACACAAAGGAACGCAAAGAACGTAGAACTCTCTTTCCTTCGCTCACATTCGATAACTCTGTTGTACAGCCATGAACCAATTGCGCTACCAGTAACGTCACGTTGTTCATGTAGCATGAATGTTTCTATACATTATAGGAATAATATCAGGCCACGAATGCGGACACCTTGAATTTTTACTCGTACTTAGACCAGAAATAGTCATTAATACTGCATGGGACCTTCTCATCCAAGGTTAGGATTCTTTTAGTGTCGTATGTTAATGACGCAGACCTTCCAGCTAAAGGAAGACATGCTAAGGATTTTCACAATCCTTATTCAATCGGTTTTGAACCCTGCAACACAGGATTCGGGGGCGATCATGGACAAAAATATATTAAGTTTGTGATTCTCTCATGCAGAAGTATGTTAAATACGACAATTTCATAAACTGCTTTGAAAAGTTTAATATTCCGTATTTATCTATCAACTGCAATAGATTGCTTCTACTGAAATTATCAGAATAAATAGTTCAAATAAAGTCGATCGAGACTTAGACCTACTGTGTAGAACAGGAGGAGTGGTATATTTCTAAACAAAAAGTCTTTGCTCTGGGGTTTCGGTAGTACTGGTAGTAGTCGTCTTCGTCATCGCCTGTCCTTTCCCCTGAAACAAACATGATTTAGAGTCTTGTTGGATACATCCTTATTCCGGGGAGGTCTTCAATTATCTTAATGCTTTGAAGGGTCAAGAAGAAGTGTCTGAACAGAATTAATCAAATGTATTTATATTCATACCATTATTTAAGTAACGAATTGTTTATGTTTGTACGTTGAATTACTCTGCTTGTTATGTATGTTTATTTTTGTATAACTTTTTATTTGTTCCATGTCTCAAAGATACACTGCTTATGTATATACAGGGTGTATCACGAGGTTTTCCCCCGGTTTATGGAGGTGATTCCTGGTGTTATTTGGAACAAAAAATGTAAATACAGTAATGAAAGTTAATCTATAACTAAATATATTGACATACAGTAGATTTGTTTCAATTGTTACATTTCTTTTATAATATTCCACATACCCCTTTAGGAATTGTAGTAACAATGCCATATTATTGTTTTTAAATGCTAACAGTTGTCTGTTTCTTTCTTGCATGACTCGTCGATAAAAATTATTATTTCTCTTTTATGTTTGTAGGACTGTTATTGTTTGAATTTTGTTTATTGTTCATTGATCTTTCGTCAAATTACTTCTGTTGTAAAATTCGTAGAGTAGATCTGGACCTATCTTATGAATAATTGCCAGTTCTTTGTTGCCATATATGTTTAGGTCTTACTTCAAAACGTATAAAGATCTAAATATACGGAGCTATACTATGTCCCTCAAATATTTCCCAAAGCCTTGAACATTAGATATGACTAAGAATAGACCTATGTACGGAAAATATACTGTACTTAAACAAGAAACCATTCTTGATTTTCAGATTCCTGAGGAAAATCGCGCATTGCGTCTGAAGGAATCGGCTACGGTCCTTCTGGAGGACTCTGTTCCTGCCGCCATGTCCCCGCCGCAAGCGTCCGTTGCGGCTACGGACGGAGACCCCCGGGTCAAGTGGAATTACTTCGACGAGAGAGGCTACGTTGAGAAGGGCGGGCTGAAGGCGGGCGAGGATCCTTACCTTAGGAACAAGTTCAACCAGCAAGCCAGCGACAAGCTGCCTAGCAACAGGGACATCCCGGATGAGAGGAGCCCAATGTGAGTAGATCTTGTCTTTAAATGCGATATTAATTACCGTATGTCATGTTTGAGGCAAATCCAGATGCTTTCAGAACGGAAGAGTCTCGTGTGAATAATCCTGTCACAAGGAAACATTTTCATTCTCGACGAGTAAAGCGTGTGAGATATTGACATTAAGCGGATTTTGAGCTGTTCTCAAGAAAGCCGACTGTCTGAACGAAGCGTTGGAGGAGAACCGTGGGATGTTAGGTGTTGCAGACGTTGAGTACTTCCCCACTGTGTTCTAAATATGGTTTATTGCAATCCAATTGATTATCTTTACTAGAAGTGTTGAACTCGTATTGTATAGGCTATAATACGAATGTCAGTTGTAATAAAACTTCCAGTTTTGTAATGCGATGGACTGACTTCTCGTTTAAGATGTTCCAGAGTCTGGAAAAAAATAGTAAATTCTCAAGGTGAAGCTATCTGTGAACGACTTCCCAAACTACATATGAAGGCATATTTTAATAATGATACACCTCCATTTAGGTCTAAATTCATTTTGAGATTATCGACTCTTGAGGAAACTAAGCAACATTATCAGGTCGAAATTACAAATAGGTTTGCCTTATTAGCAAGTTCCGACGAAGTTGAGGAAGAGTTAGATGTTAATAGCATGTGGGAAAATATCCGAGATAATATCAAAATTGCAGCTGAACAGAGCATAGGTTATTATGAAACTAAGAAAAAGAAACCGTGGTATGATGAAGATTGTTGCATGGTAGTAGAAAGAAGGAAACAGGCAAAATTGAAATTCTTACAGGATCCAGTTGAGGCGAATAGAGATAATTATTTCAATAAAAGACGGGAACCAAATCGTACACTTAGGAATAAAAAAAAGAGATTACTTGAAGGAAAAACAAATAGTAAAACTAAAAACATTACAAATTTATGTAAGGGCATAAAGGAATTCAAGAATGGATATCAGGCAAGGGTAAACGTGATCAAGGATGAGAATGGTGACTTGCTTGCAGACGCTCATTCAATCCTGAACAGATGGAAAAACTATTTTGAACAACTACTAAATATACATAGGCCAAATAGAAATGATCAGGACGAAATTCAAATTCGAACTGCTGAGCCATTTATACTCGAACCCACACTTTGTACTTCAGTAATATATATATATATATATATATATATATATATATATATAGACACACACACACATATACTACCGGTCAAAAGTTTTCAGTCACCTATCACAACTATGGATTTGTGGTTAAAACAGGGATTTCGTTTTGAATATTCTTTTTGAATGCTAGAGAGAGAAAAAAAATATTTATTTTGTTGGTCTATTTAGTTTTTCCGATGTGTTTGTACATTGAAATAAAGTATGTAGTTGTTTTCATAGCTGATCGAAAACTTTTGACGTATAGTGTATATATACTTACTTACTTACTTACTTACTTACTTACTTACTGGCTTTTAAGGAGCCCGGAGGTTCATTGCCGCCCTCACATAAGCCCATCATCGGTCCCTATCCTGAGCAAGATAATCCAGTCTCTGCCATCATATCCCACCTCCCTCAAATCCATTTTAATATTATCTTCCCATCTACGTCTCAGCCTCCCCAAAGATCTTTTTCCCTCCGGCCTCCCAACTGACACTCTATATGCATTTCTGGATTCGCTCATACGTGCTACATGCCCTGCCCATCTCAAACGTCTGGATTTAATGTTCCTAATTATGTCATTTGAAGAATACAATGCGTGCAGCTCTGCGTTGTGTAACTTTTTCCATTCTCCTGTAACTTCATCCTTCTTAGCCCCAAATATTTTCTCTAAGAACCTTATTCTCAAACAACCTTAATCTCTGTTCCTCCCTCAAACTGAGAGTCCAAGTTTCACAACCATACAGAACAACCGGTAGTATAACTGTTTTATAAATTCCAATTTTCAGATTTTTTGACAGCAGACTAGATGACAAAAGCTTCTCAATCGAATAATAACAGGAATTTCCCATATTTATTCTGCGTTTAATTTCCTTCCGAGTGTCATTTAGATTTGTTACTGTTGCTCCAAGATATTTGAATTTTTCCACGTCTTCGAAGGATAAATCTCCCATTTTTATAGTTTCATTTTGTATAATATTCTGGTTACGAGACATAATCATATACTTAGTCTTTTCAGGATTTACTTCCAACGCTATCACTTTACTTGCTTCAAGTAAAATTTTCTGCGTTTTCCCTAATCGTTTGTGAATTTTCTCCTGACATATTCACGTCATCCGCATAAACAAGAAGCTGATGTAACCCGTTCAATTCCAAACCCTCTGTGTTATCCTGTACTGTCCTAATGGAATATTCTAGAGTGACGTTAAAAAGTAGAGGTGATAGTGCATCCCCTTGCTTTAGCCCACAGTGAATTGGAATAGCATCAGATAGAAACTGGTCTATACGGACTCTGCTGTAAGTTTCACTAAGACACACACACACACACACACACACACACACACACACACACACATATATATATAATACTTAACTTCTACAATAATTTGCCTAGCCTTTACTAATCAGGTAATCCTCTCGAACTTCGATTTTTATTGTAATTGTAATTGTAAATGTAATATTAATTATAATTTTAATTGTATTCTTCGTATTCTAGTTGTAATTCCCTTGTAGTAGGGAAGAGGAGGCCTGATGGTCTTATCTCTACCAGGTTATATAAGTACTACTACTACTTCAGTTCGTAACTCGCTGACTGTCCCATGTATATACCACAAGAAACAAAATATGTTGTTCTCTTAACGAGTAGTCCTATTGGAGTCAGGTCTGCAAGAGGAAGAAACGAGGGAGATAGGGACTGCAGTTTCTGGGGCCTGTTTCACAATTTTTACAATCTTTGTAAATTGTAAACTTTGCTTGTAAATTGTAAATTTCTGTTTCACAATATTTGTTTGTAATGTTGAACTTTACAAAGGAAATGAAATCTTTACAAATTAATTTTGCTCACTTTACAAGTATTCTGTTTCACAATGAAGAGTAATTTTACAAGCGTGTAAATTTTACTTGTAAAATTAGCACATTTTCTACAATACCTCTGAGATGTGTAAAGTTTGATATTGCAACAAATTATGAATAAATACAATAAAGAAATACTTATTAAATTAATTTTTGAGTAACTGGATAATATTAAGAATTAAACTAAAGCAGTTTTGATGTTATTAAGGAGTTCTAATGACTCAGACGAAGATATTGAATTTAGGCCTAATCAAACTAAGACGTATACGTAAAATTCTCCGGGCAAGAATTAATAACACGTTCGTATCATTGTATAAATTTAATGAAAGGTTTCGAATGAGTCCCGCGCTATACTTCAGAATACCGCGTAAGTATTTATATACGAAGACTGTATTTAATAAATACTCGCACTTAATAAAGAAGTTCCCTGCACCAAAAATAAATCATTCAATAATGCAATAGCGACACTACTTACGCGGTATTCTCAAGTCGTTTCGAGTCCCGTTTCGCTGGACTCTCTCCTACAAGATATGGGACATCATATATGCAACATCCAAAAGAGAAAAGTGATGCCGTAGCCCCTAACCTCAATGCGAGAACTGTATTGTTTTGCATTGGATGCATACTAGCTGTCAATTCCGTGGATTAGCAGATAAGCACGGAATTTCTAAGATGTCAGTGTGCAAAAGTGCCCACAGGGTAGTTGATGTTGTTAAAAGAGTTAAATTCGGGGCAGGTTTTTGATCACCAAAATGTTATTTCCTATAGCTCAGAAATTTTATGCTGCTGATGGGATCACTAATGTTTGCGAGGTTATGGTTGCAACATTAATAAATACTGACGGATCAACACAAAAAATTAACCTGATTTTGTGGTTAGACATCGTAATTATTTTATCAATTGCATATTTGTACGTGGACCAAATCTGTTATTTACTTATTTGATTGAATTTTGTGCTAACTTTGGTCATTCAAGTAATAGACGTATTGGTATACTCGACCAATCACATCACATGAAACTCCATTGTCGCCAATATATAAAAATCTAAATACTTTTAATTTTTTAAACAATACTTTATATTTTCTGTTGATGAAATATGAATCAGCAAGCTTAGAATAATCTATTTCAGTACAAAATATAAACATATGTATCGATAGTAGTAAAAATACAGCGACTTTAGCTCTGCTCCTTAGCGATTTTTGTAAACTGTCGTTGGCGATCGTGTGTAACCAATAATGCGTATTTGCAAATTTCTTTAGCTGATTTTGTAAAGTTCGTCAGACTTTACAAACTAATAAAATAGCATTGTGAAACACAATTTACAAGCATTTGTAATCTTTTACTTGTTATTTGTAAATCGTTAATTTGTAATTTGTAAGGATTGTGAAACGGCCCCTGGTCGCCAAAAGATTTGTCCTGAGGCCAGTTTAACAATTTCTTCTGGCTTTACATTGCTCTGATTATCGTCATCCTCTTTTAATCCATGCAAGTGTATTTGTGTAACGAGTTGCACAATTGCTGAAGGAATTTGGCTTTTATTCAGAGCAGCATTATTGCTTAACTTTCGCTCAGCTGATCAACTATAAACATGAAAAGGAGTTCTGAAGAATGCAACGTAAATATAATATTGAGTCTGTTCAAAGTGAAGGAAATATCACGACAGAACAGACTGCCCATTATGTATCTCAGTCTGTTATCTAAATACCGCTTATCCGAAACTTGTTTAACAAGTGAGTAAACATGCAGTAGGACCTAATTCCTTTTATCACAAGTTAGACATTGCTGTAAAACCTTGCACGAAACATGACCTATTTGCAGCAGTGATAATGTGCACGTGCTGTTGAACTGAGAGTCGGCCCGAATATCTTAGGACTGATTTTGATGCATTGTTCACAGTCCCCTGCTGCATTGATTATTACCGCAGCACAGTATTACAATCGCTCGTCCAGGAAATGAGGTTAGATTCTTTACGAAATGTTTGCCTAATGCAAGCATTTCAGAAATCAGACTCTAAGGGTCGATTTCTAAAACGAGGTCTAGACCACGACCATGGCTTTAAACCACGTTTGGATTTATAAAACGAGGTCTTTTTCATTTTTCTGAACCATGGCTCGAAACCATGGTCTGAAGCAGAGACCACGGCTGGGGCAGGTTTAAAACCAAGGCTTCATGTATGCAAGATGGAGGCAGTAGATCAGCTGGATGACTATGAAAGGAAAATTTGTGATTACAAATATTAAATCTCGGATTAGAGTGATGAAAGACAGGAATAATCCTTTGTAACTATATAACGACGATAATTTCATGCGAATATTTTCGATTTTCGAAGGAATCAACGCAAAATTTAGCAAGAATGCTAAATAATAATCTGGAACGAAATGCAAGAGGCGCCAGGTTGACAAGTTTTTACACCTTCTTGTTGCTTTGAAGGAAGTAAGATATAGGCCTACTATTTTATACTAATTACACCTTTATGACTGTAAGACGATGCAACTTAATTCTTAGTCTTTACAGTAGTTCTGGACATTTTATTTAATACTCGAATATGATGTGGGCCTTCACGAATATGTATGAAGCAAGCGTGACTTTGTCTTCTTATTATAGTATTATGCTACTGGGGTTTTCCACGTAGTACCCTATTATATGTGAAAATAGAACCATATAATATTTTAGTTTCAATTGCAACTTTAATCCAGTTAATATTTAGGTTATTGATTCGTTAGACCCGGCTTTTCAGGTACCGTAGTTAATGTTGGCAGTAGCTATGAACAAATGATAAACTACAACATAAACGTTCGAATTGTGCTAATTATTTAGGAAATATAATTCTGGTATCTAAAAATCAGTTCCCTATAATTAATGCTAGTATTTTAAACGTACATATATTCTCTAAATTAGAAATTATAACAATACCTTAGCTGAGAACAAAAGAATGTGACTTACTGGAATTCAATAAAAATATTAATCCCGATGTTCATTTCCTTCTAATATCGACTGTTTACAAGAATAAAAATCGATTCTTAGCTGCGTTGCAATATATAAAACACACGAACCTCGGTTTCTTCTCAAGCCGCGTCTCTACTTCGTTTTAGAAATCGCATAAGGATTCAGATTTCGATCGCGGTTTAAAAGCCGAGGTTTGGAACCACGATTTCGTTCGTGTTTTAGAAATCGACCCTAAATGTCCAGTTGTGTGCGCGGATCGCCGGTCTGTGCAGGTTGCATCATTCAAGCGTTGCTCTTACCCGTTCTTAGCTGGAGGGGTGTACAATAATCTATTCTGCGCTTCTAGGTTTGGATTAAATAGACATTTGGACATTATAAACACACTTAGCAGAAGAAAAAAAAACACGGTTATTATCAGTGTCTGTATTTGACAATTGTAATACAAGAAACTTTAGGCTTACTCAGTTATACTTCACAAAGTAGTGGTTTGTAAAGCATAATTTATTAATATGATTTTTATAGACTATTTGAAGAAAAAAAAATTGCAGTAATTTCGAAACAACAAGAAACGAACAAGTATTTCATTTTACGTAGTAGGTACTAATTATTTTAAAGTAATAGACCCTACTCTTTCATTGTTCGTCAAGCATTATTATTTACTGTGACCATTGGTACACAAATGTTGAAGAAAATATTATACTCCCAATTAATTACATGCAGTAGGACATTGTGAAGTTCTTACACTGAAATCATTTCTTTGCTGTATGTCAATATAAATTAAGCTTAGATTTTAAATTCACATATAGTTTCTTTGAAAACGTTGAGAGCAAGTATCGACAAGTTGGGAGCGTTACTTAAAGAAATTAAAAGTGTAGTTCTCAAGCTGTGAAGCGACGACATTCTCTTTATGTCAGATTTAAAGATTTATTAATATAAGTATATTGAATTAATATTGTGACGTGAGATGGAAAATTTGCCATTATATATTTTTCCAGAAAAATTTTCCGCCTTCCAAATAGTTGTTTTCTTCTCTCCTTACAACCTCAAGAGCCTCACATGTATTCCTCACTATATTCTCATCACTTACCAGTTTATGAAATGAAAGTCGTAAGTCGTCTAATCTTTGATGGCTGTGTTAGTACAGACTCCAAAACAACGCCATTGTCAAGTACGTTTTGCCGTGAGAGTACTGATTAAGAAATAAGCGCTGGCAATGTCATATTCTGAGAACTTTACTAATCTGATCTAAATTGTCACCTCACAACACCATTACCTCGACATAGGCTGATGAAAGCCTTTCATTTTAAAATAATTATTATTGTTGGCTGAGGAAAACTTTATAACAATTATGTTATATGATTCGTAATTTCTCTTCTCCGTTATCTGTGAACTCCTCACTTTATTTATCATAACTCATTCACAGACACAGCCAAATCGGCACTCGTACTGAAACTGTGTTACTGAAACAAAAGCTGCTGCAGGTATTGTATAGCCCTGTCGCGTTCCCCTCCAAGGCGATTCACTCCCTCCAGGTAGGGGAATAGAGAGTGCACATCGCACAGACACAGTTGCACAATGTGCGCGACTGCACAATGTGCAGGGTTTTGGCATGCTTGGCCTAATGTGTTCATACTCATCTCGACCTGACACCAAACTGACATGAGGCGGATCCTGAATCAACACATTGTGGAGCGTCATACTGACAATGGAAAAATATTACTATTACACGAAGGATGTGAACTCATGACCGTAGCTGGCGTGCATACTATTTCGCAAAGGGGGTTTCTAGTTTTTTTTATTGTGTCACACAAAAGGCTTACATTTGTGGATATGAATGCCAAATAATTTTGTTATTGATTTTGTATTTTGTACATCCCGCCTAGTTCTCGCGTTAAGGAATGCGCGCTGGTTCGAGTCCTCATGGGAGAAGAAATTTTCTCATGAAATTTCGACCAGTGTATGGGACCGGTGCCCACCCATCATCGTGACGCACTTGGGTAGCAAACCACCTATAATGGCCGATGGATCATCGTGCTAACCACACGATATCTCCATTCTGGTTGGATCATCGTTCATCTCTGCTTCGGCATGTGGACGTGAGGCCAGCAGCCGGCTGGTCGGTCTTGGCCCTGCAAAGGGCTGTAGCGCCATGGATTTTTACTATTCCTGTTGTTCACCGACTTACACACACACACACACACAGTACCGGAGCGTGCGGGGAGAGTAGCACCGTTGGCTCGGAATTTCTCTCCATACGAAGCGAAGCTATATAGCAGCATGCCAGAAATCAGACACTGAATGTGCAGTGTATGTGCGCGGAACGCCGGTCTGTGCAGATTGCGTCATTCAAGCGTTGCTCTTACCAGTTCTTAGCGGGAGGGATGTACAAGAAGCTACTCAGCGCTTCTAGTGTTCAATTAAATTGACATTTGGACAATATAAACACACTTAGCAGAAGGACAAAAACACAATTATTGTCAGTGCCTATATTTGACAATTGTAACACAAGAAACAATAGACTTACTCAGTTACAATTCACAAAGCAGTCGTTTGTAAAGAATCATTTATTTACATGATTTGTATACAGTATTTTAAGAAAATATAAATATTGTAGGAATTTCGAAACAACAAAAAACGAACACAGTATTTCATTTTACGTAGTAGGTACTGATTATTTCAAAGTAATACTCTTTCATTGTTCGTCAAGCATTATTGGGATCATTGGTGAACAAATGTTAAAGAAAATATTTTACTCCCAATTACATGCAATAGGACATTGTGAGGCTTTTACACTGGAATCATTTCCTTGCTGTATGTTAATATAAATTCACATTATTATTAATAAATTGGATAAATTAAGCTTGAATTTAAATTTACATAAAGTTTATTTGGAAAACGTTGAGAGCAAGTATAAGCAAGTTGGGAGCGTTACTGAAATGAGTTAAAAGAGTACATCACAAGCTGTGAAGCGAGGGCATTTCCTTTATATCAGATGTAAAGATTTATTAACGTAAGTAATTAACATAATATTGTAACGTGAGATGGAAAATTCGCCATTATATATTTTTCCAGAAAATTTTTTCGCCTTACAAATAGTTGCTTTCTTCCTTCCCTTACAACCTCAAGACCCTCACATGTATTCTTCACTCAATATTCTCATCCCTTATCAGCTTATCAAATAAAAGTTGTAAGTCGTCTAACCATTGATGGCTATGTTAGTACAGACTCCAAAACAACGCTATTGTCACGTTTGTCTTGCCGTGAAAGTACTGATTAAGAAATAATAGCTGCCGAATATCATATTTTGAGAACTTTACCAATCGTATTTAAATTCTCACTTCACTATTAGGTCCACATGATACGATGAAAGCCTTTCATTTTAAAATAATTACTGTTGGCTGAGGAAAACATCATAACAGTTACGTTATATGATTCGTGATTTCTCTTCTTCGTTATATCTGTGGACTCCTCACTTTTTTTTCACTAGCTGAAAGCACCCGGCGATGCCCGAGTTGTTCTTTTTTGCTTCTTTTTTTTAATTAAACTGGTTGTTAGACTTTTCGATCGTACCAAAGAATCAATATATACATACATATCATTTAATTTAAATTGGAAGATTTTTTACCCCTTGACTTCTGCTTGCCTATTTTTTTAATATGACTTGAGAAACTATTGGCGAAGTGCATCAACATTGATTAAAAACGCAGTAACCATAGATTACGAAACGACGGTTAAACAGTAGCCTTGGTTAAAATGAAATTTATGTGCACCATTCATAATCGCCGATTACTAAAACATGGCTAGCTGACACCTCATTTAACCAGAGTAAAGTCTATGATGGTACATTGTTTCTACAAAATGACTAAAGGAAAGCATCCATACCGCTGCAAATATAATAGTCAACGTCTAAAAACGACTGCGCTCACTATGTTCTACATCGAAATGAACGTATCCTACATTTTCGCGTTGCATTTGTTTGCCTTTGGGCGCTGTTATATTTGTGAGTTCCATTTCTTTGTTTTTCAGTACTGTTAGGTTAAAATCGTACAAAATGGAAAATTGAATCCAAAAATGATTATATCCCAATGTTAGGTTGAAGTATCGATAGACTTAATTATTAGATTTAAATGTATTATATAAAAAAGATGGAATATCCATAAAGGAAAAGGATGCAGAAGATTGGTAGGAATGTGTGTACGATCTTGGACCCCATTTACACCAGGGAATTGTGCATTATCCTAAGATCCATCCATAACCTCTCTTTGTTCAGCCAGTGACATAGAGAAAGAGATACCGGTATTCGAGTATTCCCTCTTAAAATCCAGAAAATAACAGTTACATAGAATCGTAATATAAGCAGCCGATCCGTAGAAATATGATTGTTCTTGTGTTATTTCAAGTAATACATTGGTAGATTTTGATAAACGAAATCCCTCCTGAAATTTTCTGTCACCTAATTCCTCGTAAGAATTCTCTCTTTCCACTAAAGAACCTTCACGCTAACGCTCTATCCAAGTAATTCAAGTACTGCACAATAATAATCGTCTTCGAAATAATCACCTGTGGTTATGGCAGCCATTTTGCTTTACTTGCTCTACTAATCGCTGGTTATCTCCTTTAACCGCTCATATTTGGCCGGTTAGAGATTACTGTGGTTAACCTCATATTTAAGTCGTAACCGAGGTCGATCCACCGTAAAAATGCTTAATCAAGGATTAGGTGACAATTTTAACCGATGGTTTCACTAACCGACGTTGATTCACGTAGGCATATATCTCACAAATTCAGAACATATTAGGCCTACATTAATTCTTATTTCATACACAGAATACAGATACAATATCAACTCACAATAAGTCATATTCTGAGAGACGTATACCAGTTTTTTTTTATATAATTTAAGAGATTATTTCCACAACGCATAACATACTACATTGGCAACGTGATTATACAGTTAGAATTTCGCAGTAACACATTTTCGAACATGAACAACAATATTTTGAGAGACGTATGATATTATTTTTATTTTTACTATCTGACCTGGCAGTGTTATTTTCAGTCGGCATACGTACATTCACATACTACATTAGCAATATGACTAAAGTATCATTGGATTTCTTTTTGATGTGTGTAAAATCTTTTTTTTCCTACTCCTTTGTATAAAATATAGTTGAGAATGTGAAAAACGCGGAGTTTTTAAGTTAATGTCTGCAACTTTGAGCGACTGTCCTTGCGCTTAATTTTAATATGGCCATTACAAATGCTAGTCGCACTAAAATTGCTGTTACTTAAAAACGAAACGCATGTTAGTGGGTATCATAACAATGCGTGGATAAAAACATCTTCTTTCGTTTTGCCAGTCAATATTGTCACTTCTATTACTACGTTCTGAATGAGTCTTTATTACTCGTACAAATAATTTATCAGCATATCAATAACAACCTCATAAAATTACTTACAAAAAACACTCCCAAAAATAATATACACTTATGAAAAAAAAATTCTTGTTTCATTGCATAATTTTGGTGGATCAGTATTTCACAATAGTACTATTGGTGATTCAATATTAAGTATTAAATTATATGGTAGCAATCCTTGTTGTTTCAAAGAATTCAAGAATTCAGTTGGATAAAACACAGTCTGCTCACTATATACAACTGCGTTGAGAAATTCATAACATGTTCCTGGGCTGAGTAAAGATATTTATTGCATGCATTATCTAGTTTTAGCCTTCATGATGTGTATCAACAATGTTATTTAATTTCGTGTTATAATTTCCATGGCCTCGTGAAAGTCGATGTTGAATATAACAGACAATAATCAAGAACAATTGACTGCAGAAAATTACATTGTAATATTATACATGAATGTTTGATCGTATACGATTTTATCTTTTTATTAATTTAACGTCCATTTGCAGAATTTTAATGTAGCCTACGTTCTTCTCCTGGTTATGAAGGTTAAATATGCAAACTTTGGCACATATCGGTCAAAGCGTATAGATTTGTATAGAGTACGTCTATATATATAATTTGAACTGGTAATGGAAATTACGGGAAAACGGCTGAACGGATTTTAATGAGTGACCCCTCATTTTCATGCCTGGCATCCAAAGTTTTTCGGAAAAGTAGTAGTTTTCAGTGAAATGTCAATTTTTCTACATAATTTTCCTATTTTTCCAAAATCCATCTGTTGTCAGTTTTGAGAACTAATTTTATTCAATCACGGCCGACTTGATTGAATTTCAGAACAAAACACACACTACAATAAACACTAGGCTATTACACGAAGGCCGACAGAATTGCCGACATATTTAGGGCTCAGTTCAATTTATTATTAAAAACTGATTCTGCAGTGTATAATTTTCTGAGTTCAGCTGTGTATTGGATATTCAAATCTACGAAACTTGAGGTGGTTTGATGACATTATTACCATTAGAAATTAAATATTATTATAGTTAATATCATGCTGCATCTATTTTTTCATTAATTGTACATAATATTGATGCTATATTATTGATGACATGAAGTGAAACGTTTTGTGGGTATATAAGTAAATGTAGAGAATATCTTAATTTAGATCTTCATTTCTATAATTTACTGAGTGGCTGCTATATATAACTACAAAACTTAAGGAAGATAATAATATTGTTATTAAAAATCAAATATTTTTAAACTTATTAACCCAGTGGTGTTGGATATTTTTCATATACTTAATAGCGGTGTAGTGTAGATATTGATATGTGTCATTGTCTTCAGTATTGGCTCGAGAGAGCGCAAAAATACAGTTCCTAAGGAAAGATCAAAAGGTATTACTTACTGATAAAATAAGAGGCCTAAAAATTTTGTAGTCTCCAGATCATTTCAGCAAGATCTCTTAGTAGGATAAAATGATTTTACGCTCTACATTTCAAGTTCTACATGCAGCAGCTATACGAAAATGCTATTGTTCGAAAGCTTAGCAAACCTGACATTTTTTAAATTTTGCCTACAATCCACAATGACCTGAAATAGCTACTGCTATCGTCCTGACATTGATACTTGCGTTTTTGCGTTGAAACTCAAAAACTGAAGTTAGATAGGTTCAAGAAAAAGTATTTGGCCTAAAAAAATCCATTCAGAGGGAGTATGCTTCACTATTATGGAAGCAAATAACTATCAAAATGTCTGGTATTCTTCATTGAAAATAACCTGAACAATTTTTATTTGAACTTTTCATGGACTTAGTTTGTAGCAATTGCTGCACAAGCCACTAGTACATATATACATACATACATAGCCACATTGACTTTTATATACATCACAATCACAGCTCAGTGAGCACCCTTACTGATCTGTGTTACTGAAACCAAAGCTGTTGTGCTATTGCAGGTAATGTACAGCCCTGTCGCGTTCCCCTCCAAGCCGATTCACTCCCTCCAAGTAGGGGAATAGGAACTGCACATCGCACAGACACAAGTGCACAACGTGCACGGTTTTGGCATGCCTGCTATATAGTATATGATTGATGTACACCTAACTTATATTCAAAGTAACCAAACGTAGGATTCTGGTTATGAGGTTCCAACCTGCCTTCGGACAGTTGACTAAACAATAAATACATCTCATTTACCATTGTCCAGTGTGTGTCACTATGGCGTTCTATTGCTTTGTTCATGTTTCTGTGTCATTCCGCAAGACCCGCTGGAAAATTCTTAGCTGATAGTGTATTGAAAACGATGGAAAATAGAGGAAAGAAGCACAAGAATCATTATTTGTTTTAACACCTATTAAAATTAAAGTCACACATGGCTTTACACTTTACAGGAGGTTGCAAGGATCTACTTGGGCATATCGATATATTTACGTTTATTTAAAAATAAGAAGAAAATAGAACTGACTTTTTCCCCGGGTATTACTAGTTCGCATCTTGGACACATAAAAGTACTGACATGAAAAATACGTCAAAGACAGCTCTAACTTATAACAGTTTCACTAAAAGCTTCCACTTTTTCACTGTCTGTCACAAAGCTTATTTGTCCTAACGTGATCAGTGCCATATGGCAGCTCGGGTTTAACTTCACAGCTGAGTATCGTCTCGCACTTGTTTTAAATTTAAGTCGTGAAGGTACAATTTGCCTATGGTAGCATTACTTCTGTAATTTAATTTTCAGTTTATCATTGAAGAGCCTATTGCATTGCTGCACAAAATAATATTCCAGATTTTCGCGAAAGTAACACGTGTTCAATATCATCCGAATCGAAAAAGTAGTTTTGGGCACGCTGTGTACCCGTCTGGTACACTGTTGGTGCGATTTTGTTCATATCATCCTAGATCATATATACTCACACAGGTCGAACTTATAGGCTTTGAGGTTAACAACTTTTATCAGGTTTACTACGCTGCCATCTAGTTGTTACATAAGGAGTCATAATTTTCATTTGAATTGCATTAGCGACTGTACTGCCATCTCGTGTTCGTTTACTGCGGACGGGTGGCGATCCTGGCGGTTGTTTTCTTCAAAGTGCTGCCGATTATAACATAGCGATGAGTTATCTGTTACGTAATATGATCTAGGATATCATGCATGAAATGTATGAAATGTGTTTGAAGTGTCTGCGGCGCAAATTCAAGAACCCCCAGAGGATTTTCTGCGTCACTTTTTGTATTGCATGGAAAAGTGACAATCCGATGGAATCAATTAGAACCAGCAGAAAAAGTTTAGACAGGAGGAATAATTAAATGTGTGTGTGTCTAATGCCTACCCACTTCACTTTATATGATTCGGGTTCCGCATGCTGCTGATAGATGGCAGCACTGTGACCCATTTTCAAATTGCACACCACTTCGGCGGGCCACATTATGCATGATGTTTATTTGTGAAGAGTTACATCTTGTACTAAGGTGAGTGTATGTAAGTGTTCGTGTAAGTGTAGTGTAGAGAATGAGTGAGGTGATGGTGAAGGTGAGGAAGGGAGAAGGGAAAACCCGGTGCCGGCAAGTCAAATTATACAAATTATTTGTACTTATTGTTGTAAAACGCTTTTAAGTCCACTGGTGAGCAGGTCTGGGAGGCTAGGAGATTTCCATTGTCAAGAGAAAGTTTCGCTCGGTCGTGAAAGCATTAGACGTGGTTAGGTGAACCATGCGAAAATTTTTTAATATAAATGACGATATTTATTCGGGGTAGTAAACAAGTACAGTAGAGATTTGTTAATTCGACGTTGGATATCTAATTCGAAAAGATATTTATTCTCCCCGAAATTCCTATTTAATTCAAGTAAAAAATTGACATTTAGGTCTAAGTGACATGAGCTGCCAATTATGTTCCCAGATCTCTGGGAGATGAAGATATGATTGGAATGAAATGTACAGTGTACCCCAGACCTATCAATTTCTGATAAAGTTATTATTACTGTACATACAGAATTATCCCTGCCTTTCTTTGCGGATATTTTTCGAAACAAAAAATTTCGCATCATTCGCGGAGTGAACCCAATCTTTCTTTAGTGAAGAGTTCTCATTGTGAATTAAATTAGCGTTCCATGCCGTGAACACATTTGTTAGGCCCGTAACACACTTGAAGAGTTTTCGCTAGCGAGAAATGTGTTGCGAGAAAGAGGCGAAGAGCCTTCCTCCACACACTAGGCGAGTTCTCGCTATCACAGATCACACCTCGCTATGATCATCTATGCACTGCCTTCATGCAGAAAGCATTTTTCTGATTATAGTAACCACTCGTTGGGGGAAATATTATAGGTTATGTATTTACGTATATTGTCGTACTTAAATATATAACCTGTAAGTATATTGTCGTACTTTACAAATTACGTACGAACGCATTGTTGAATCTGTGTATTCAGATGATGGGGAAATGGAATTACATGAACATATTTTGTTAATGAAAAGAAAAAGTAGGCCTAAAATTAAAGCCAGAAATATCTGAAAATCACGTGAAAATAGGGGCGAATTTTGGACACTGGTTTCGATTTGAATGATGATACGTTTAGGCGTTATTTCAGGTTGAATGGGCCACAGTTTTTTGCCATTCATGATATGATAGAGGATTCTTTGCTATGTTCTGATTAAAATTATGTAAACTGTTAAGACATATAGATACATTATTTCAAATGTTTAATTAATACTATTAAATCTCATCAAAATAAAATATAGCCCTATTTATTTTCAGATAATCTGATATTTATCTCCAGATTTCTTCTTTAAGTTTCGTGTTTTTATCGTTTTCATCCCGTGTATCAAATAAATAGGCCTACGGGTGACATCGTACAAGTTCGATAAGTTTCTGACTGCAATTATCAGCCATCTTTCCTCATTTCCAAATAAAAACAATACAATTCATCGCCACCTGTGATATCTTTTTTCTACATTCAATCGTTATAAAGAGTATAAATGTCAAACATCTTTGATAAATGTGTCAAGAAAATTCGCTGAGCTACCGATTCCAGCGAGAAACTCGCGCGAGGTTTTTGCCTCGAACGAGAAACTCTTTCAGTGTGTGGACGTCCATTTGAATCCATGTTATCAATTTTTTAATTTTCTCGCAACACATTTCTCGCTAGCGAAAACTCTTCAAGTGTGTTACGGGCCTTAGGCTACTCCTGATGGACTACTGGTTTTTATGTAGCCTACTTTAGATGCACATTACATGATTTAATTTACGTAGGCCGATGTATTTCGAAACATATTTAAAAAAAAATATGCTGTCTAAATCAATATCGTTCGAAGCATGACAAGTGGACTGAATTTCTCTTAAAAGGGTGTAACATACGATCAGAAAGCTCATATTAACAATATTTTAAATTTGTCCTATAAAAGTTTAGGTTTTGTTATGAGAAATTCTTGTAAATTCAAAGTCAAAACTATAATAATTTTGTATAATTCCATTGTTCGATCTAAATTAGAGTATGCTGCTGTTATCTGGAACCCAGTTACTAACAAATATATTCTGTTACTAGAAAAAATTCAAAATAAATTTCTAAAATGGTTATATTACAGACTTTATAATGATTATCCTACCTATGAGAGTTATGCTACAATGCTTCAACATTTCCATTTTACTAGTTTGCAAATTCGACGAAATTGTCAATCTTTAAACTTTCTTTATAAAATTATTAACAATAAGTTGGACTCTGTTGGTTTATTTTATTATATAACATTATATGCACCTAAGCTTAAAACGAAATTTCGAAATTTGTTTTACATACCAAGGACAAATACTGAATCCCACAAAAATTCCCCAGTTTTCCAAATGTTACAGTTATACAATAAATTACATCTTCATCCGAATGTTGATATTTTCAATATGAATTACTCTAGATACAGAATTATTTGTTATCATATTTTACAGAATATTGTTGTTAGTTAATTTGAAGCTACTTTCACACCTTATTTCCATTTCTCTTTTTTTCTTTCTCTTATTTCTATTTTGTTTCAGTTTTTAATAAGTGTATGTTTCCTTTTCCTTGTTTATGTTTTATAAATTAATTTGTTAGTCGTGAACATTGTAATTGGGCTTTGCCTGTTATGTTCATCAACAAATTAATAAATAGAAAATAAAAGCGTATATCAATTCATTGAACGCAAGGAAGAAGTTTTACACTGTGGATATTGGTAGGTGTAGGCTAACCTTATTATCAGTTCTCGTGCAGAATTTTACTGCCTCTGGCCGCTCTTCGATATTCCTAACCCAAGATTCTCATTGCAGATTTGTGGATGCGTGGCACGCCCAACAAGATTGTTAGCGAGTGGGGAGGCAATCTGCAGAATCACATACAATGGAACAATAAGGAGTGAATGTATACAACACTCAACTTGTGTAATAAATAAGAGGTGTAACAGTTGAAGAGCGCAATCCTAGGGTTTAGAGATATTTCAGACCACAATTTGAGAAGAATCGCATAAGCTGAGGTGCTTTCGATAATAAAATGAATCCCGCTGCCTCCTGGCAAAGTTCATGGTTCGTGTCATTGAGTGCGAATGAAGTCACTTCGCTGTGCATGTTATCATTTTCGATATCGCTAAAAATTCATAGCTTTAAGTTTCTGGCACGGGATTCGCAATATGGCAACGATTCTCTGCGTACACGGAGATTGTTTGGCCGCTTGCCATTACAGGAGAAGAACCTACTGTGCGCCTTCATAACCGCAAATATCTTTGTTATGTTTTAACAAGAAAGTAAGAGCAATCTTGGTATGGATTTCCTTAAGTGGTAGCAAAACTGCTCTAAAGCACTGCATGACAACGAAGCTAGTTAGTAGAACATTCTGACTCTGGAACTTTAATGTAGGGAGCAGATCTAATTTCGACAAAGATTCAAGCATGGATTTTAATACATTATACAAATTCGGTACCATCAAGAAATAGCGACATTCCTATTTGCACAGTGTTAATAGCACTAAACAAGTTTAGTGAACATTCACATGCCTTATGTATGTATGTATGTATGTATGTATGTATGTATGTATGTATGTATGTATGTATGTATGTATGTATGTAAGTAATGTATGTTATGTATGTTATGTATGTGTGTTATGTATGTTATGTATGTAATGTATGTAAGTATGTATGTAATGTAATGTATGTATGTTATGTATGTAATGTATGTATGTATGTAATGTATGTTATGTATATATGTTATGTATGTATGTATGTATGTATGTAATGTATGTATGTATGTATGTAATGTATGTATGTATGTATGTAATGTATGTATGTATGTAATGTATGTGTGTATGTGTGTATGTAATGTATGTAATGTAATGTATGTATGTATGTATGTATTGTATGTATGTAATGTATGTATGTGTGTAATGTTATGTTATGTATGTATGTATGTATGTATGTATGTATGTATTCACACTGCAATGGGTATATACCCGGTGGCAGTGGTAACTAATTACGCTCAATAATGACAATAATAAACTTATTAATTTAAATACAATTAATAATAATACTAATAATTAATACTAGCAATAATAATAATAATAATAATAATAATAATAACAGGGAATATCCTAAATTAAGTGAAGCACGATCACTTAAAATAACATTTAAAGTAAATCTAATTTCTATCTTAAACCTAATTTCGAACTAAAACCCACGAGTATGATATGTTCATATCTGCACAAGTACCTTTCAACACTACACTCATTTCGCTGTCAACTCACTCACTGCACTGGAACTACGACACATTTTACTGATTCTATCCTCATTTAACTAACACTTCAAAAACATTTCACTGTTCAAATACTTTGCACTGCCACTATAAACTATAAAGCTTCACTGACAGGAACACGTTTCACTTACACAACACACTTCACTGACACAACATAATTCTTCACTGATACAACACTTCAATAACAAAATAAATGTGTATAATTACCGTCTATTAGTAAAGTCCTTAAGCCTATTTTTAAATACATTTTTGGTTGTTGGTAAAGCCTTTAGTAAGTCTCCAGGTAAAGCATTCCAGTCCCTGATGGTACGATTGAGAAAAGAAAACTTTCCAGTGTCCGTCCTCTGCCTTCTTTCCCTCAATTTATATGAGTGGTCGTTCCTTGAAGAGTAATTTGGCGGCTGCAACCTATTTTTTATTTCTCTCCAGGCAGGCTCACCTCTGTATGTTTTGAACAGTGCGCATAATCGAATTCGCGTTCTCCTGTCCGTGAGTGTGTCCCATTTTAATGGTGAAATTTTCCGACAACACTTAAGAGCCCGTTTTTGAATCTTTTCCAGTGTCTTAATATGTTCTAATCTGTAAGGATCCCAACATGCAGCACCATATTCCATTACTGGAGGTACTAGTGATTTATATGCAATCTCTTTGGATTTATCCGAACCTTTTCTTAGTACCCTCATCACAAAGTGTAACGCTCTCCATGCTTTTCCCGCTGTGTCTGTAACGTTTTCCCCCCAGCCGAGATCGCTGCTAAATGTTATTCCGAGGTATTTACATTTGTTAACTTCCGGAATGGTTTCACCTCCTAACGTATACGATGCGATTATTTTATTTCTTTTCGTTGTAAAGCTGATGGCTTTGCTCTTTAGAGAATTATATCATTGTGTACGTAATTATATGCAGAAACTATAAATTTGTGTCAAAATAACTATGTAGAAATTTTTGTAACTGAAATTTTTACTTAAACATATCTTCAAAATAATTGACTCATTTTTTATTATCCAATTTCATAAATCCTATTTCACCCTGAGGTATATTAGGGTTATAGTTGGCATCAAAATACATATTTTATAATCAATAAACAATAGTAAAAATAAAATTGTGGTCACAGTTACAATTCACATGAATTATGTAGAAGAATGCACCTTAAAGAAAGAATGGATCCTGTTAAAGATTAATGAGATGTTTGAGGAATAATCAGTGCAAAAGATATACAAGAATGACTAAACGTTTCAGAGTAAATACTCGACCTTAAAAAGATAATCAATAGTACATTAATATAGCAAAGTTTGACTTTCACTTTTAAATTAATACTTAATTCATGAACACTGGAACAGTTAAAAGTAATAAAAGGATATTACAAGCAATGATTTAAGTTACATACGTGATTCAGGAACAAGTACAATAATTAAAATAATAATACAAGAATGACTTATAACTAACTAATAACGAAATTCTTGAAGGGCAATAAATAATAGTAGGGACAATACAAAAGATTTAAAAACAAATGTAAACAGTAAAGGAATAGTAGAAACATTGACTTAAAATTACAAGTTAAACACATTCTTTTTAAAGCAATATGTAACAACAAAGAGATACTAATAACAATACACTGACTGTAGTTACAGATTAAACACATTATTTTAGAAACAAAAAAGCAAAGGATCAATAGCTATTTTCAGGCATTATATACATGGACCGTGTCTTTAATTCACATCTTCTTGACGTTACTTCGTATATTAGTTTGTGTTTAATTGACTCATTTAAAGGGTGAAAATATTAGGGAGGAAATTTTGTAATTAGCACATAACGAGTGGTGCAGATCTTCTTTCTGCGTACTATAATTCCGTCTTCGCCCGTCGGGATTGAACAGCAGCAGACCTCAGTGGTTATGTTCTTTAAGTGAGCCATAGTAATTTCCAAAGCAAGATGTCCTAGTGACAGAATGTACAAAATGCAAAAACTATAGGGTATGAAAAAGAAGGAATATGTGTTTTCAAAAACAACGTTTTTCATTTACAAAGAATATGCCAAGCAGTCTGTTTTTTAATGGTACCATGTACTTATGTTTCCACTTTTGGATTCTTCAGCTCTCAAAATGTACTCCTTTGTACTTTGTTTCTCCTTAAGAGATTGTACCTGAAAACTATATCTATTAGTGATGCTTATTTTGCTTACTTTCAAAGTACTCTTATCTATGAAATATTGCTGTGGGAAACAGTGCTTTTAGAAATAGGGTCCTATTCCATCAAAAAAGGGCCATAAGAATTATACCAAATGCAGCTTTTAATGAACACTGTAAACCATTATTTGTGAAAAACAAAATCATGACTGTAATTAATTTATATATTCTAGAGTGAATTTTGTATGTTAAGGACAATCTTCCAACTTTAACACTAAGAAAATGGTATTCATTCCTATGACACAAGACAAGCAAATGATTTTAATATCGCAAAAAAAAAAAATGTCAAATGTCATTGAAGATTGCAAATAACTTTCCATCACATATTTTTAATTTAAGCAGAGCTACTCTCAAATTTTACACCTTTAGTTGGTTAATTTTAAATCCTTTTTATAACTTTGACGAATTTTTTTATTGTGCAATCTCTTTTGTAATTGTTCCATTTTAACTGACCTTGTCTATACATATTGTTTCTAGACATGTAATTTAAACTATTAAACTATAGAACTGAGAGCACCCTGTCGTTTTATGCCGCGTGAAAGAATCCTATTCCTGAGTGAGAGATGCCCAGGTAAAATTTACTGATCATTTCTTGCCTGTTAATATTGTAGAACTCGATTAGTTATTATCGGACGTCATGCTATCATAGGTTAACGAATTTTGCTTCCCAAGCGCAGTCACGTCAGAAATAGAACCTTTCATGGAGATCTTATTCCATCCTGTCTGCAGATGTTAGCAACTAATGAACCAGGTTTATGTATGCCCAAAATGCAAGTGAAACTAGCGAGGACTCATGCAAGTAAATACTGTAATTTGAGTTGCCGTATACTTTCTCTTTACTTGTTGTATGCAGTAGTTTGATCGTTTATCCCACACTACACTGACCTGTAAGTGAGATCGGTCCACACACTCTTCTTGCCCTGCGGTGGTGGACAACTTCAAGCCACAGTTGTCTCGCATTCGAAGAGGTATATCTTGTATTGATTTTAGAGAAAAATTAGATAGATAGATAGATAGATAGATAGATAGATAGATAGATAGATAGATAGATAGATAGATAGATAGATAGATAGATAGATAGATAGACAGATAGATAGACAGACAGACAGACAGACAGACAGACAGACAGACAGACAGACAGACAGACAGACAGACAGACAGACAGACAGACAGACAGACAGACAGACAGACAGACAGACAGACAGACAGACAGACAGACAGACAGACAGACAGACAGACAGAACTATCAGAATTTTCTCTTAAATCCAATGCACTGGTCTTTTGACCTACGTGCTTTACAAAACAAGTCCTACTTTGTAGGTTTGACCCTCCTCACTTGTGATTAGATTCAACCACTCTCCAAAAGAACACACAGATTAATATGAAAATGGCACAAACAAAACACATTATATAATATATCCTACCCTAACATACAAACAGGTATGAAAGTGTAGATCAGTGATGTCAAAGCAAGCGCATTTTTCTTGACGTCGTGCGCGGGCATCAAGCGCTAGGTATGGATTATGTACACTACTGTGCAAAAGTCTTAGGCACCCGATGCAATACGTTTATATTGTGTTCTAGTTCCTAGAATTGAGAATGAAAGTAGTCTAAAACAATTTAGAATGAAGTCTTACTGGTGAAATAAGTACAAGAATTTGTCTCCGTCATCAAAACCAAGCTTAATGTAAAACCATGGAAACACCACATTCCTTTATAGACCCATCACACAACCCTCGCTCGGGTATATTGAGTCTGTGTTTACAAATTGCATATAAACAGAACAAGTTGTAATCAGTGCTGTGTACTAGATGAAATGAATGTGTTTCTTTAAGAATAGAACAACATTGAAGTTAGTAATAGACTGAGTCCTTCTTAGCAGGTTGAACAAGAAAAAAAGCAGCTATGGTAAAAATGTCAGTTGAAATGACATACAAAATTTGTTTTTTGAGTGAGCGGTATCATTGTCAAGCAAGTATTGCACGACAAACTGGTGTATCGCGTTGCGCGGTACAGGAGATTCTGAGGGAAAAGCTACAGTTGGGGACAGTAGATGATCGAAAGCGGACTGGCAGGCCCAAGAAATTGACTGCAAGGGATGAACAATATCAGAAAGTGACAGCCCTGAGAAGTAGAGCAGCCTCAAGTGCACAGCTGGGAGCAGAACTTTCTGAAAACAGTAATACTAAAGTACATGTATCTACAGTATGACGGTCACTCATCAAAAATGGTCTTCATGGACGTGTTACTGCAAAAAAAAACCTTTCTTACGGAAGGGTAATAGGGCAAAGCGATTATCATTCGCAAGAGAACACAAACTATAGGGAGCCAATAATGGAAACAAGTCCTTTGGAGCGACGAATCAAAATTTGAAATCTTCGGAAGTCATCGAAGGCAGTATGTCAGGCGGAGGAAAGGAGAACGATTAAAGGAGGCATGTCTGCAACCAACTATGAAACACGGGGGTGGTAGTGTGGAAATATGGAGTTAATGGAGTGAGTGATTTAATAAGAATTGAAGGTAAGCTGACAGCTGTTAAATACAAACAAATGTTGATCCATCATGCAATGCCATCAGGTTTGCGATTAATTGGAAGAGATTTTGTCTTTCAAAAGGAAAATGATCCGAAGCACACAGAAAATATAGTAAAAACCTACTTGCAGCAAAAACAAGGTATAGGAGATGTTCAGCTGTTGGACTGGCCTCCTCATAGTCCAGATTTAAATATTATCGAGTGTCTTTGTGATTATCTGGGCAAAGAGAAGGTGAAAAAGCAGCCAAAGTCTGCAGCTACATTATGGCAGGTGGAGGAATATTCCTGCCACAGTTCTCCAGAAATTGCAAGAAAGTATACTTAAGAGAATTCGAGAGATATTGTTGTCTAAAGGCGGTCACACATCATATTAGTGTCATTAACCTACTCAGGGCTCTTGTGTGTGATATTGCTTTTTTCTGTGTGTTCTAAATACTTTGGTAATAAATACTTTATTTTTCATGGTATTTTTTTTTTTTACAATTTTTATTACCTGCCTAAGACTTGTGCACAGTAGTGTATATGAATAAGCAACCTGTTGGATTAAGAAAACAGTGGTGTAAAAACTTCAAACAGATCGTGAAATTTTATGTCGTTATTTTGTATGGCTATTTGCTGTTTGATATTATCTATATTGTCTGTAAAACAAAGTAGTAACACCAGTTTCTTAATATTGCAGTTAATAACATAGTAAAGAGTTAAGAAATAATATTCATATAAATTTCATAGTAGTAAAACTATGTATGATTTGAGGCTTTCTCGGCGTTGGTTCGCTAATATGTTTTCGCGGGATATCAGCCGAGTTAAGATTTTGGAATGCTCCAAGCTTTCGACTGCTATCTCTGCAGCCATCTTCAGGGAAGTGATGTCCGAACAGAAAGTCGAAAGGTTATATAGATGTTAGGCTGTCTCAGGTGAAACGGGATTGGTTGGCGGATCGGCCAATCCGGGGCCGGGAATTGTCATCGCTCGTAAGCTCCGCCCCTCCCGGGATTCCTGCGTGAAGTTTGGCGGGCGGCGAGCCCTGTTCCGCCGGTTGGAATCTGTTGCCGTCCTCGGTCCGTGATCTTCATGACCTTGATTGTAAGAGGGCCTGAGTTGGTCTAAGGACGGTGTCCATGCCTGACTGAGCTGGAGTCCACTATACTATATTAAGTGAATGAAACACATCATTCATAAAGAAAGTGATATCCCGAAGAAAGAGATTAAGTATAACATGGTAAGTTGAAATTGATATTGATGGCATCTTTAGCCTTATAAAAATAATCAATAAACAAATCAAAATAATATTACAGCACAAAGCAAAGCTACCTAGGTTATGTTTCAACTGTAATTAATATTACATAACAAAAACCCTTATCGCATTATGCTTTTAAGTTGATATTGGTTCGCAACTTCCTATCATCAGAATATTAAATTATTTTCTCGAAATCTACTGAAGCTATAGAGCTGACGTTTTTACAACACATGGGCACATATCTTTGTTTATGATGTAATAGTAGTTTCTTTGTAAATTCATTTTCATACAAAGATTTTCCATGCGAATATTTTCAAAATTTCCATTACGTATCTTCAGTAATACATATTTACGATCTATTACATTTACGAAAACATTGTTTCAGTACTTGTAAGGCTACTAAATAACATATCTGAAAATTTCACCTTTCTGTAAAAAGTTAAGAAAATACTGCTGTTGAATTAAAAGGAAACTCGTGAATAATGAGCATTAAAATTGAAACTTAAATACTTATAATGCACTTATACTTCTCAGACAAATCTAAAAATTAACATGGATACAGTTTTAATAAGTTCTCTTCCCTTTATGTATTGAATCGGTGCTGGCCATCCCTGTATATAGCTCGACCAAGCGGCATATACTATTTCTCTCGTGTGTCTCTTTCCTTTCCGCTGTAAAGCGCTCAGGCTCTCCTGAGCTCTAAAGCGCGTGCTTGCCCATATGGGCATCAGTTGACATTACTGGTGTAGATCAATAGTTACCGTTATCCCTTCCTCAGTTCGCATCACAAACTTCAACAGCTGATGTTCTAAGCTGTCTCACCTTCAAGAGGAACAATCCAATCTTTTGTTAGCATTCTCTATTCCTCATGAGGTCAAGACATACAAGAAAACCCCTATTCTGACTTAGCATCGAGGGTGGTAGATATTTTCTCCGTATATGTCCCATTTCGTCACACTGAGCAAAAATGTGCCTCCAGGAATCCTTTTCCCCACACAAAGGACAGAGGCACTCTCCTTCTTCAGTGAAAATTTTATTACCCTTCCATGCCCCCCGTCTTAGCAACACAAAGACTGAATTTTTAAAAAATATGGCCACAATCGCTGCACTCACACACCTACTGGCACTTATGCCTGAAATAGTCTCATATGTGTAAATATATATTATTGTTATCTATGAACAATGGCTGGAGAGGGAGTCCTGCGTTTATAAGACCCAAAAACGATCTCTGGCTCAAAGCCAGAAATGTCAATAAACAACAACAGCAGTCGGCGTTCAGGGAATACTCTGGAATGACGACGAAATGGAGAAATGGTGACTGAATGATGTAGATGCTTAATAAAGGAGAAAAACCCCAACTGCGACCTTGTCCGCTATCAGTGTCACTATGGATTTTTCAACAGTAATCTCACTAGAGGTTTTGATTTATCTAGAGAAAATCAAAACTCGAGTGGGATTTAATTGACTGTTACACGATTAGAAGAAAGTATATAAAGATTAGAAGTAACAAAGTACTCCAATACAATAAAATATTAATTGGCTTACGAAAATACAACTGTCTTCAAATGTATTATTGTACCATCTCAATATTACGCTAGATGGCAGTAGTGTTTTATGATTATGTTTTCTTGTTATCAGATCAGTTGTGCCAACTATGGAATCTTCATTGAACTCTGTGGACGGTTACTAGTCAAGAAGGCTTTGTTGATTCAGTTTCATTTTTATTAAAACATTTGCATTCCATTTCAATCATCCGGATCCCAGTAATCAACGTCACTTGACAGATGATTTTCAATAAATCTTAGTATTAAACAATCTCTGTTACGTGACTATCCATAATATATAGCAGAAGCTATAACGAACATAACCTAAATAATATAAACAAGTGTTACAAAAGTTTTAATTAGGGATGATGAAATAAACAAGAAACGTTTTAATTAACGATGATGAAATAAAAAATAAACATGGATAATTTTAAAAGAAACAATTATTGAAAGTACAATTTTCAAATTTGAATGTTTTAGTGGTTGGTGGTTCAGTTGATGTTATATTGGACGTGTGCGTAAAAGAAGTGAATTCGTTGATGTACATGGTGTATCCCTCAAATTATTCAGGATTTCCGAATGGTGCTTTTCATATATGACCAGTGATCTTTATTAATTCTTGTTCTTGAATGCCAATGCGAGTCATATTTGAAAGTGCTGTGCATCGACTGGAGTGGTTTGTAATTTTCTGTTTTTTTGACGTCCAGACCAGTGCAGTTTGAAATGCTGGCAAACAAAGAAACAAATGCTAGGGTAGTGATAAAAATAAGCAAAGGCTAGGGACGCGATAAAATTAAACAAATGCTAGGGACGCGATAAAATTGTGCGATAAGCGGCCATGATTGGTTGAAAGACGTCCTTTCGTACCGTTTTATTGGCCGAAAGTAGTGTGACGTAGTAAAAGTGTAATAGTCAATGAAAAATCCCAGACCTGAACGGGACTCGAACCCAGGCTGGAGGTCTGACCACTCAGCCACCGCAGAGGGTTATGAAGGATTCAGAAAATGAACATGGAACCTATTCCTAACATACAGTAAAGAAACGTAACTGGTGTGTCTTCATACGCAATTTTGCATTCGTACGTGCAGAACTCAACCAATGATAAACACAAGCCCCTAAACGTAAATCTGTGCACAATACAGTGACGTTGACCTATACGTCTTCTTTTATATCGTATTATAGAAATAGAAGTGTATGGACTATATGGTATATCGGAAAATAGAAGGCTTCATGTATGAAATCAAACCCGGATGGCTTTCGAATGCGATGGAGTCGAGTCTGGTGGTGCGGAACTGTAGAGAGAGGGGCGAATCTTGGCTGTATGGAACAAAAAATGTCGGTACCATCTGTTGCTACACCGCAACGACTCTGGGTTAAATTGTAGAAAAATTGTTTCGTGGGGAGAGTTCGGAATAACATGTTTAAATTCTGCAATAAATATTGTCAGGCTGGTGGATGCGACACGAATCCCAGAGTATAAGCTTCACTATTTTTTAGAGGAGTAATTGCAAGTTCACCATAGCAATGCCCAAGGACATTTTTGTCTCTAAAATGTGTAGGCGTTGTAGCGAGTGTTGGATTAAGCTCGTTGTTTGGCGACTTCTTTCACAGTAGTCAAAATGAACTTTTTGTCTCTATATCTATATATATAATTTGAAATGGTAATGGAAATTACGGGAAAACGGCTGAACGGATTTTAATGAATGACTCCTCGTTTTGAAGCTTGGAACCCAAATATTTTCAAAAAAATAGTAGTTTTCACAGAAATGTCAATTTTCCTAAATAATTTTCCTATTTTTCAAAATCCATCTGTCATCAGTTTTGTGAACTACTAGCTTTTCAGTATAAGGCAGATACTGAAATAAATGATATCATGGAGGCCATGACTCCAGAATTGCCAACAGATTCTCTGGCATAATGCCAATAGGTCGATTTTCATTTATATCTATATAATATAGAGAGATAATTTGTATAAACAAAAGCCGCCCTAAATAAGGGTTCGATAGATCGGCCTACTAATCAATTCATAAAGAATAATAAGTAAACAAAACAATTTTGTGACACTTGGAAAGAAAAAGAAAAAACATTAAGATAAGAAAACGTAGGAAATCATTTACAATAAAAATTTTGTTGGGTACAAATGATTACTAATTATAGCTAAGGATGATTTTAACACGTGAGATCCTATGGCATCAATCGTTGCATCAGAAATTTTGTATTGTTTAAGTTGATTTAAAGTTTCACGTGGGTCGTGCCACGGGCACCGAACATAAGCCCAAAAACTGTCCAATGTGTGATGTGGTATTGTGCTCCAAGATGCTGACAACAAGGCTCATATATGACTTATTTTTCACGACACACCTCTTGTGGCTGTTGCTCATGCATCTCAAAACGGATTGTGGGATCAAGAATGACACCCTTATCCTTCTGCCGATCAATTATGATGATATCAGCCCGTCTAGTAGAGCCATCAGAAGAGACGCAACCAACTTCCTCATAAACCTCATAGGAAGCATTCTGACGGATTGAAGCTGCGATGAGAGAACGAACCGTATTATGTCTGTTGATTCGGAGCAATTCTCCATGATGGCAGAAACCCAAGACGTGAGGAAGCCTCCCATTGGAGGTAGCCCAGAAGGACTCAGTATACTCTCCTACATGAATTTTGCAATATTAAATGTTTACATAAATTTTGTAGAAAGAAAATTAAAATAAACATATATGAATAGAAAGTGAAAAACTAAAACTAAAAACTTCAAAGCTTGTTACGAAGGCTATAATTATTATCATGAATAAAATTTACAGATCTGATTCTTTGTTGTGTAATTTTATTAGTACAGCTATGTAGTGTATATAGGTTATTAAAAACTATAAAACTCAAGAAGGTTTGTTGAAATTTCTATTAAAAATTAAATATTACAGGTGTAATATGGTGTATTTTGTCACTGCTACACATTGATACTATTATTGATGATATGAAAATGAAACCTTTTGGGGTTATTTATGTAAGTAAACGTAGAGAATAACTTATATTAGATCTTCATTTCTATAATTTTCTATGTTACTAAAAGCTACAAATCTTACGTAAGACATAAATATTGTTATTAAAAATGGAATATTTATCTAATACACTTCAAAATGTCATATTCTTGCCAACAATCTGCAATGACCTGAAATAGCTACTACTTTACTCCTACATGAAAAAACCACTGATCGTCTTGATATTGATAGCCTATTTGCCCTTCCGCATTGAAACTCAAAGAAATGAAGATGGATATGTCCAAGAAAAGCATTTGGCATAAAATCCATTCTGAGGGAAGTTTTTTAAAAGAAGATACATTTGGCAAGGTTAAACTTCATAGAGTTATTACGTTACTTTCAATGCAACGTATTTCGTGGAGCATGTTTAATTATTATGGAAGCAAGTAACTTTCAAAATATCTGATATTCTGTCTGGAAAATAAATCTGAAAAATCTGTATTTAAACTTCTAATGAACTTAGTCTGCAGCAATTGCTGCACAAGCCACTAGTTTCTGTATATTAACAAGTTCATTTTATTTTATTTTATTGGGCTATTTTACGACGCTGTATCAACATCTAGGTTATTTAGCGTCTGAATGAGATGAAGGTGATAATGCCGGTGAAATGAGTCCGGGGTCCAGCACCGAAAGTTACCCAGCATTTGCTCGTATTGGATTGAGGGAAAATCCCGGAAAAAACCTCAACCAGGTAACTTGCGCCGACCGGGATTCGAACCCGGGTCACCTGGTTTCGCAGCCAGACGCGCTGACCGTTACTCCACAGGTGTGGACAACAAGTTCATAAATTGTATTATTATTATTATTATTATTATTATTATTATTATTATTATTATTATTATTAAATAATATTCTGACAGTAGCGTAAATACAGTAAGAAAGCATAAATGCCATCGACCTGGGCCGGGATCGAACCCTTACCCTCGAGCATAGAAAACCAGCATTCTACCGACTACGCCACCTGGGACGACTTGATCAATTATAATTCAGAAAACGTCAGATGAAATGTAAACTTATAGGATGTTCGCTTCCTTGGTCTCGAAGTAGCGTGCTAGACGCCTGATCAAGGTGGCCCGGGTTCGATTCCCGGTGGGGAAGTCAGGAGAATTTAATTCGGACCTTATCACGGGGACTTTTGTCTGTCCATTGTCCCAGTGTGTGTGTGATGTCTCGCAGTGGCCCCCGGGTACCCTGATCCAGTAAACGGGGGAGTCCTGTAGTGTGTGCTGTGTTCAGTAGAGTTGTGGGTCTAGGCACAATAAGCCTCAGGCTGCGATGCCGAAATTAGTAAAAAAAAAAAAACATATAGGAAATTATCTGTTGGTGTACTGAGTTCATAGATTAAGTGCATTACGTAATTAACTTTTTGAGTGTTTCTTTACTTACTGGCTTTTAAGCAACCCGGAGGTTCATTGCCGCCCTCACATAAGCCCGCCATCAGTCCCTATCCTGAGCAAGATTAATCCAATCTCTATCATCATATCCCACCTCCCTCAAATCCATTTTAATATTATCTTCCCATATTCGTCTCGGCCCCCCCCCCAAAGGTCTTTGTCCCTCAGGCCTCCCAACTAACACTCTATATGCATTTCTGGATTCGCCCATACGTGTTACATGCCCTGATCATCTCAAACGTGTGGATTTAATGTTCCTAATTATGTCAGGTGAAGAATACAATGTGTGCAGTTCTGTTTTATGTAACTTTCTCCATTCTCCTGTAACTCCTTTATTTATATGACAGACTTCCCTGTATTTATATTATGTACCATGTATTTATTTTTTATTTTCTTGGGTTATTTTACGACGCTGTATCAACATGTAGGTTATTTAGCTTCTGAATGATATGGAGGTGATAATGCCGGTGAAATGAGTCCGGGGTCCAGCACCGAAAGTTACCCAGCATTTGCTCGTATTTGGTTGAGGGAAAACCCCGGAAAAAACCTCAACCAAGTAACTTACCCCGACCGGGATTCGAACCCGGGCCACCTCGTTTCGCGGCCAGACGCGCTGACCGTTACTCCACAGATGTGGACTGTACCATGTATTGTAAAAGAAGTTTATTTCTATTCTAAGTATATTTTTTTTATCTTATCTTGGTTACTATATCAACATGACCTGTACTAATTATATATACTAATAATAATTTCATATTAATCCACCAATCGTCTCTTTTTTCACTCAGTTATTACTAGTGTTATTATTTACTAAATTTATTATCATCTTTATGCGAGCTTTTTGCTTAAGTATTTTGTCTACAAAGTATGTGTATCTATGTAACGGAACTGTCCCCGAACACGAGCTTTGCTCTTTCGGGGTATTTTAATGTAACGTTTTTACGTATATTATTATTATTATTATTATTATTATTATTATTATTATTATTAAATAAATCTAAATCTAAATCTAACTTCATCCCGCTTAGCCCCAAATATTTTTCTAATCATCTTATTCTCAAACACCCTTAACCTATGTTCCTCTCTCAAAGTGAGAGTCCAAGTTTCAAAACCATAAAGAACAACCGGTAATATAACTGTTTTATAAATTCTGTCAGATTTTTTGACAACAGACTGGAAGATAAAAGCTCCTCAACCGAATAATAGCAGGCATTTCCCATATTTATTCTGTGTTTAATTTCCTTCCGAGCATCATTTATATTTGTTACAGTTGCTCCCAGGTATTTGAATTTTTCCACCTCTTCAAAGGATAAATTTCCAATTTTTATATTTCCATTTCGTACAATATTCTCATCACGAGACATAATCATATACTTTGTCTTTTCGAGATTTACTTCCAAACCTATTTCTTTACTTGCTTCAAGTAAAATTCCCATATTTTCCCTAATCGTTTGTGGATTTTCTCCTAACATATTCACGTCATCCGCATAGACAAGCAGCTGATGTTGAGAGTTTCTTTACATGTGATAAATGTTATGTGCCAGTACAGTTTCCATGTGTCACTTGTAGGTTAGATCAGCATTTCATCATAGTGGTTTAGATCTGTGTTCCATGAAAAAGAAACTGTTACGGTATGTTAATTATATCCTTTATTAAGAAACAAAAAGATTGATAATACTTTGCAAAATTTTCTATGAAAATATTGAAAATGTAGAAAATATTTTTCATGTATTCAAAGTATTTTTTTCAATGAATAAGGCGTTTTTCTAATTTTCTGAAAAATGTGATTTTTGTCGATTAGATTCGGATTGAGAAAACATCATCTGTAAATTCCATACCTAGGCAGCTTTGATATTTTATAATAAAACAAAATACCCTAACATCACAGTCTAGTATATAGAGTCATGAAGCTTAATACTTACTAAATATGCAAACATAGACAGTTGAAATATGCATCCCTAGATAGTTGCTCACCACCAGGATCGCTACTATCGCCTCATTACAGACTCTTTCCGTAGCAGACCATTAAATGTATTGTACTTTCGATATCGCGTTCTTTTGAAAAAATTAACACCTTCCTTCCACTATTGAAATACGACATACATAAGGTTTATATATTATTTTCATAAAATATATATTATATTCTATAAACTCACCTTCCTGGATCTTTCGGAAGGAGGATAACTCTAACCTATTTTTCTTACAATTTATAGTACTACAAACGTCTCCTTGTCCCATATTATTATTCAAATTATTATATTTTAGCCATTTACATTTATTACAACCGATAACGAACATTTCACAGTTTACATAGCTTTTCACAAAAATGCGAAATACGGCACAGCCTTTTTCGATCTAGACCGGGCCGTAATGTTTGTTCGGGTTTTCTATTTCAGTGAATGGAGCTCAGTGAACTATTATATTATAACTTTATTGCGTATAATTGCTAAGCTTTATTTAGTGTAATGTGTCCATAAGTTTGTTTACTTCTTGTTGCATAATATGTTGCAGAAATAATTACAAAACTGTGTTATTTTAATGTGAAGAGAATTTTACATGTTAACATAATCTGTTCGCGTCAACGTTTCAAGTTTAGAATGGAAGCTATTTTGAGGTTTAATAAAAAAATAATTTATATTCTGATTTCAATTTAGCACATCTTCCTTCCTTAATTTTAGACAAAACATTTACCATACCACTCCTATGAAATTAGTGTACGTACAGTTGTGTTATTTCGTCTCTTAAATAGTAGATAAATACAATAATTCAGTACCCAATTGCAGTATTAAAATACAGACAAATTGAATGTCCGGGGTATCATACATGACATTATGCTTAATTATAATGTATGATTGCGAATTTAGGAATATAAGTTAATTATAGTAAACATAACCTATAATTTTCATATGAATGGCAAGGCATTGGAGATGACTAAATTTAGACAGAAAGGGGCGACTGGTACAGTAAACATAACCTATAATTTCAACATATCTAAATATCCGTGCGGTGCAATTGAAAATTATTGAATCGTGCATAAATGAATGTACAAGAATTTCGCAATATTTAATCGAAATAAAGGCAGGTATTAGACATACGAACAACGTAATTTTCACACCATAAATAATATTGCATCTTAACTCGCAAGTGAATTATGTCTGAAGTGTCTCATAATCATTATTTTAAATTTTATTAATGGAATTACACTACATTTAAGAGAAACATATGTTACTGTTTATGCATTCCAACTAATTTATATGGTTGAAATGCCGCCCTTCGTGATCGGGTTAAGCGAGTTACATGGTCTGCCTTACGGCCTGTATGAGATCACGATGGCTGTGGCACAGTCTATTGTTCCTAGTACTCACAGCGCTCCAAGCGGCTAGCAACTATCGCGAGATTTGCAAAAAATCATCCCAAGCTTCGTAACTGTATATAGTAGACTGTGCTAACACTGAATCAGTACCGGTCCCTATTTCCATCAACTTCTTTGTATATTTTAATATATGTACGAGGTCGGACAATAAAGTAATGAGACTGATTACTTTTTATCCGACCTTGTGTAGTGATTGCAAAGCAGTTAGCTGAGACGTCTAAACGTACATAGAAACGTACTAAGACAGCTATAAACTATTGGGTGCAACATTCAGCGATGAAAATGACTCTCAGAACAGTTTAATACATATTCATGAGGAGAAAAATAAAACGCAACAATCCTAAGCTGGCGGTCTCCTACCAAAAGAGTTACTGCAATACAATCTGCAATACATCGTGACGTCTGTGGTGGACGGAGTTGTTTCGTACAAGTAATTCTGTTTCTTTTGCAACACTAACTCATTCGCTGATTCATTATACACGTCACTAGAGGCGCTAGATTTTCACTATCACGTTAAGTACGAAATATGGCCAGATTTTTAATCCACGATAAAATGCGACATTGAGTATAAGATGCGAAGTATAATAAATTGTTTCTGCGAAGGAAAAAAAAAAAAGAGCGAAATTACATTTTGTGCGAGGTGATGCGTATTTGCTTGTTTTCCGCACAGAACCAATACGCGGTAAGTGTGAAACACCACATTCAGTATTCCCAACGTAACACATAACAATTTCCCTCTTCTTACCGCTTAAGCGCGACGTTCATTTTACTGCTTTAGGCTTTTAACATATTATTTTTAGAAACGTTTAACATAGTAATAATTATAAATTAGAAACTTACCACTGCAATTTCACCTAAATTGCAATGTTAATTATTGTTTTTAAATATTTGCAAAAATTAAGTAAAGTCTACTACTCCACGAAACTTATTGCATTCCTGATACAAGTAACATTAAGGAAGCCGTGAAAAAATGAACGAGATTCCAGATGCCGATGTTATTACTGCAATATGTTATATAAATAATATTGTTAAAATATTAAAATGAAAAATAAATCATTACATAACCTTACCGTTTGTTTTAAGTTCGCATTTATAGATTGGGGAAAAAAAAAAGACAGACGTATATCACGGCCTGCTGGAGTATAGTAAACACAGAAAACATTTTACAGCAACAATGTTGAAGAAAGATATTTTGGTGTTTCGAAGTTGGCGTCATTAAACAGAAACCAACATGGAGATTTCATTGCAACTAATTAGAAATTCGTCTTTCAGGTATGTAATAAACGATCTTCGCACGAAATAATGTACGATACACGAGCGGTATGTTTGTTTTCATGTTCTCGGAAATTAAAAAAGCTCAACTACGTTTCGCTTTTTCAATCTTTACCTCGAACATGAAAACGTCAACATACCGCTCTTGTAACGTATATTACTATTATGACACATCTTTGCGTATTTATAAAAGAAATCATAATCTATCTAAAGGTCCCATCACATACAAGTTCTTCATTTTTTTTCAAATAGTTTAGTTACCCCTCCATCTCAGCTTTCAGAATATAGCATAGAAATGTAACATATTTAATAACCTCTTTGTTGTCATCTGTACAGTTGCCGGATCTGTGACTCACGTGCTAGCGGTCCGAGTTCAATCCCCGCCCAGATCTGATGGAATTTGTACTCGACAAAGCAGACGTTGCATAGGTTCTTCTCGGGGCACTCTCCTTTCCCTCTATAATTCTACCAACACACCCCACCTCCCCTTCATTTCATCTATCATCTGTAATAGCAAAAATTGGCTGAAGTGGTACGGGTTTCCGATGCTAATCCCCTGGGGCTCATCAAGCTACTTTTATGCGAATGGGACCTGGCACCATCAGAGTCTGAGTCAGGATGGCCCATTTGTCAGCCGACGATGACAGGAAGGCTCCGGCACCTGAAGCTCATCTGACTACTCGTCCGCGAAACGGAACCTGGCTCTGTGAGGGGCAGAGGCAGGATAACCCATCTGTCAGCATCGATTTCACGACTTCCACATAGGCCATCTGTCGGACTGACAATCATCGCATACATAGAACCCACAAAGGGTCAAACGTGCCTAAGAGTATCGTGTCCGTCTTGGGTCCAGCTCTGATAAAAGTAATTGTTGCATTATGCCAGTGGAACATGATGATAATGCACCTTCATTTTGTGCGTATTGTACAGTTAAATGAATATTTTACTCTATATGAAAGATTTGAGTCCAGATTGGAGAAAAATAATAGCCGATTCGGTGGTTACACTTTTATTTCATCAATAATTAATTTTCTCATAGACTGAAAAATATTTTCTAGGCGTCTAGGGAGGGAAATGGGGAGGCATTCGTAACATAGCTAATTCCAGTATGGTTGTCGGCAGTGTTGCCAAGTCAGCGGTTTTGTAGCTAAATCTGGTGTTTTCAGGACTATGGTCAGCTACAGAATTTTACAGTCCGCGACTAGCTATTTATTTGGCGTTTTTTTATGATTCCGGCAGAGAGAGACGATATTTTTAACTTTTTTTTTCTGTAAAGATATTATAATTGCTTTTATATGTACTTGCAGACAACAATAGTAGTTAACCATAAACCAGACTTTAATATGGTATTTTTCATTGTGCGAGTATAAAATATTAACGTTTTGTGTTAACTGGATTTGGTACAACCACGTCCATTTCCTGCCTCATCCATTGTTGCTGTACAAATAAGGTATGCCACATGTTATTGTCTAATCATGTATGCATTGCTTTTGTAAATGAATTGATATCTTTAATCATAAAGAGTAGATAATGAACTGAATTATTATTTTCATTTATGATAATTTATATTATGATATATTATTTAATTTATCATTCCGCATTATAGTTTATGTAACACAGGCATACTTAAAACTTAAAACCAAACTCATTGTTAGCAGGCACGTCTCCAGCTCAGTGTGAAATCATATTACCAACGGACTGGTGTAATTGTGAATGTGATTGTTTCCGATGGTCCAGTATATTCTTGAGCTACTTCATTCAATTTTGAAGAAACATGCCATACGTACTAAAGTTTAGAGATGTGCGAAAAAAAACAAGTGTTGAAAGATTGG
The DNA here is from genome assembly GCF_040183065.1 of Periplaneta americana. Taxonomy (NCBI): domain Eukaryota; kingdom Metazoa; phylum Arthropoda; class Insecta; order Blattodea; family Blattidae; genus Periplaneta; species Periplaneta americana. Next base: position 156,204,025 of record NC_091131.1, on the reverse strand, counting down.
GTGGAAGTAGTTGCCGGTGATATTTGGAAAGCCCGGTGTAAATGGTGTAAGGTGATAATTATTGAATTCAAAATATTCAGATTTAACTATCCATACGATTTTGCATAAAACATAGAGCCTACAAAGTGATACACACTTTCCATAATTTAGTCTACATTTTTTTATAAAATTCTCCAGTTCCTAAAACTGTATAGTTTGGAAGTGATGTGTTAAGAAAAATTTGGAGTTTTTGAACTACTGTTTAGCGGGTTTTTAAGCTTGTGCAGCGGTAAATGGAATTCTGAGTTGGCAACACTAGTTGTCGGTGCAGAGAGTCCGCGCGATAATTTGAACGTTAAATGCGTTATCCAGCTTATGGTCAGTTCCAATCCACAGTGTTGCCAAGTCAGCGGTTTTGTAGCTAAATCTGGTGTTTTCAGGACTATGGTCAGCGGCAGAATTTTACCGTCAGCGGCTAGCTATTTATTTGGCGTTTTATTTACGATTCCGGCAAAGGGAGACGATATTTTTAAGTTTTTTTTTTTCTGTAAAGATGTTGTATTGTTTTTATATGTATTTGCAGACAACAACATTAGTTAATCATAAACCAGAGATTAATATGGTATTATCACAATTTTTCATTGTGCAAGTATAAAATATCAACGGTTTATGTTAACTCGATTTCGTACAATCATGTCCATTTCCTGTCTCAACCATTATTGTAGAAATAAGGTATGCCACATTCGTTAAACTCTTAGACTAATCATGTAGGCATTGTTTTTGTAAATTAATTGATATGTTTAGTCATAAAGAGTAGATAATGAACTGAATTATTATTTTCATTTATGACAACTTATATCATGATTCATTCATTCATTCATTCATAGTGTTCTGCCCATGGGCAGGTCTTTCACTGCAAACCCAGCCTTCTCCAGCCTTTCCCACTTTCTGACTTGCTCTTTGTCTCCTCATATGATCCATATATCTTAATGTCGTCTTATATGATATATTATTTAATTTATCATTCCGCATTGTAGTTTATGTAACACATACTTAAAATCAAACTCATTCTTGGCAGGCACGTCTCCAGCTCAGTGTGAAATCAGATTTCGAACCGACTGGTGTGATTGTGAATGTGATAGTTTCCGAAGTGTCCAGTATATTCTTCTTGATCTACTTCATTCAATTTTGAAACCGCGTAAAACTCCATACGTACAAAAGTTTAAAGATGTGTGAAAAAAAACATAATTATTTATTCATTTATTTATTTATGTCTATTTATTTATTTATTTATGCCTATTTATTTATTTGTTATTGAACATAACAGGCAAAGCCCAATTACAATGTTCAAGACTGACAAAGTAATTGAAAGATTGGGTGGAAGAAGTTGCCGGTGATAGTTCGAAAGCTCGATGTAAATGATGTAAGGTGATATTGAATGCAAAATATTCAGATTTAATTGTCCTCACGATTGATTTTGTATAGAACATAGAGTCTACGAAGTTATACACACTTTCCATAATTTAGTCTACATTTTTATAAAATTCTCCAGTTCCTAAAACTATATAATTTGTATTTCAAATTTGGAAGTGACGTGTTAAGAAAAATCTGGAGTTTTTCAACTACAGTTTAGCGGTTTTTTAAGCTTGTGCAGCGGTAAATGGAATTCTGAGTTGGCAACACTGCCAATGCACTGCGAAGATGAAACTTCCCAATCCGATTGCCTACAGTAAACGGTATCACTTTGATCTGTCGCATTTCCCGGTGAAAGTGATCCACCTCATCGTCGTTTATTGAGATCATTATTCTTGGTTGTGTTGACACTTCCTTGACCGTAGATACATCCGGCATTCACTGCTCGCGCTGCGTTCTCACGGACTGGCTTCATGGACTGGTCACGACCGCGCCGTTGACTGCCTGACCGTGTGTCCAGTCGTCGCTCTAAATTGCTGCGGATTTCCCCCGGAGATTGAAGGTATTGGAGTTGCTTGTAATTCATACCGGACAACAACTTTCTTAATTTCAGGTCTTACATTCGCCTTGGCTCTGTCGACAGCGTATGAGCTTCGCACCCAAACGGTTCGTAGTTCGATTCTTGGCGTGGGAATGGAAGAGATTTATCTTCCATTCACATGAGTGGGCATTTTTCTTTATCTATATGCTGCCCTGTGTTGTCTCAGCGATGGTTGGTCAAAGACATACCATCCCATACACCCCATGACGAAACATAGAGTTCCCCAAGGATCAATCTTAGGACCATTATTGTTTCTAGTTCTAGTACTATTGGCTTTCAGTCCCAACCGTAAGTAACTTGTCTCAGACAATTTTATTTGCAGATAGTACAAGTGTGATTATTTCAAACAATATGATCGCTTCATATATGTCTACACTTCTAATACAGTGTTAAATCGAATGAATGGGTTAGTGCAAATAGGCTATTCCATTTATGAAATCGATCATTAAAAAACCTCGCATTTTTATACTCTATTTTTTTTCCCTATTTATACAAGATGCTGAGGAGAGTGCATTTGCAAAAATATACTATCGAAAGTCAAACGGTTTTCGTACTATTGAGCGACAAATATAGCGTATTTTATAAAAACAAGCCTCTTTCAGCGTTCAGACCTCTGGAACCATTTACTGCAGAACATTGAACGGGAGCTCATTTTGAAGCTGACATTTGGTAGCTTATGTTAAGAAGTAATTCTTATTTTTATTGTACACAGAGAGACAGATAACCTGATTTTACTTACTTTTAGGCTTTTTGCCAATTTGTAAAATTTTTTTTTAAATATTGAGAAAGAACCTTGCATTATTAGGAAGGATTCGGCATTGTTTGGTATGGCAATACGTTTCGAGGTTATTAAATATATTATATTCACACGCCTGGACTTGAACGGCGCAGTACCGCACGCACTGGCCGAGAGCTGAAGGTAAGCGAGCGTTGGGCGTCATTTTACTCCTGTGTTTATGAAAACTTGTGATAAAGCTAGCCCAGCTATGCGCTACTAGACGAAACATAACGTGTTTGTCTCCTGGCCTTGCTTGTTTCGGCTAGCTCCCGTCTCACAGTCAGCTGGTTAGTTCACGCGCGTACTATTTATTTTCTTTATTTGATGTTTTCAATACTTTCTTATCAACATATCTTCAGTAAAAAATATGTGTTTATGTGTACTTTCAATGCGGAATCTAACTATATATTTTTTTAATATTTTTTTCGGTGGCAAAGCCGTCTTAATGAGGAAAAATCTAAATTTATCCATTTCTATAAAAAGTAAGAAAATCTGCTTATATATCAATATAAACTTTAATTTCTCAGCATCAAAATAAACCATGATTTTAATCATTGGGTGAAAGGGTTTCGGAGCTACAACAGTTTAAATTTGCAAATTTTATGAAAATACGATAAATTTAAATATTTTTAATTTAAACACTATGAAGTTCTGATGCCTCAAACTTTGCACACAGCATTGTATCACAGTTCTCTACGTACAAAAAAAGTTACATTGTATTTAGAAATTGTAAGGTAAATTTTCTCTGTATTTCGGTCAATTTGAGATGGAATAGCTCAAATGAACTAGCGCTTAATGTTGATACAACCAGTGTGATTAATAGGACCCGTACGTTCATGCATTTTCATAGTTTTTCCTGGAGGGTATAACTACTGTATATGCTTACACATTACCTGCACGATTGATCAATTTTCGAGTTTGTTAAGCATGGTTTCATGTTGGATGTAAGTGCATTTTTTAGACATTTTTATAAATGCACAATATTTTCAATAACTTAAGACATGTACGACATATTTGTAAGATTATTTCCCTTGTGAACGCTAAAAGCAGGGAGCTGTGTGGGTGATAAAATGTATGAATCGCCATGATACCACAGTGTAGTATATACAGTCACGAAGTTTGGGATGATTTTTTGCATTTCTCGCGATACTTGCTAGCCGCTTGGAGCGCTGTGAGTACTAGGAACAATAGACTGTGCCACTGCCATCGTAATCTAATACAGGCCGTAAGGCAGACCATGTGACTGGCTTAATCCGATCACGAAGGGCGGCGTTTCAACCATATAAATTAGTTGGAATGCATAAAGAGTAACATATATTTCTCTAAAATGTAGTGTAATTGCATTAATAAAATTTAAAACAATGATTATAAGACACTTCTGACATAATTCACTCGCGAGTTAAGGTGTAATACTATTTTTGGTGTGAAAATTACGTTGTTCGTATGTGTAATACCTGCCTTTATTTCGATTAAATATTGCGAAATTCTTGTACATTCATTTATGTACGATTCATTAATTTTCAGTTGCACCGCACGGAAATTTAGATATGTTGAAATTATAGGTTATGTTTACTGTACCAGTACTTCAGTATTCGCATTTATACATTATAATTAAGCATAAAGTTATGTATGATAACTTGTAAATGCAATTTGTTTGTATTTCAGTTGTATAATATTCGTTTCTTACGGTACTCCAATCTGAAGTCTAATGTAATATGTTAGTAGGCTAAACTAGCGCTGAGGTAGTTCCTTTGTATTCATACTCCTTGCATAGACGGATCTGTAACAGGTTAGGTTTGGTTAGTTTAGGCTTTTATTATGCCTTGCTTATACGATCAACTGCATCTCCACAAAAAAATGTCTTACAAATTCAACGATATTCACTTCCGAAATCACAGGAACTACCTCAGCGCTAGTTCCATCGCTTAATGGGTGAAATACAGTAACCTCACAGCGCTATTACTAGAGCAACTAGATCTACAAGGCTATGTTATCATGTCAATGTGAATGTGGTAGTACAGTTATTCGAATTGCAGACTACTGCATTAATATATGTTTAAATACTAGTATATTGCTGAATAATTATTATTTTAGAGTAGTGAAAGCAAGCATTTGTATTGAGAAATCTTCACAGAAACTAGTTATAGACACTGATAATATTTCCGGAAAAAGATAAAAGAAATGCTTAATGTATCTAATTTAAATTAGGAAGGAGTTATATCCTTTCTGTCTAATTTTAGTGGTCTCCAATGTCCTGCCATTACATATGTATGTTATTTCATATAGAAATTATAGGTTATGTTTATTATATTTAACTTATATTCCTATATTCGCAATTATACATTATAATTAAGCATAATGTCATGAATGATACCACGTACATTCAATTTGTCTGTATTTTATATACAAATATTTAAAGAAAATAATCTGCCCTCAATGAGGGTGACCATAAAGATCCAGAATAAAAGCACTACAGAATAATTTAGAAAGACAGGAATTGTTTAGTAAAAAATTCAGAGAAATGCAAACCCAACAGAATCATCAATGGCCAAAATATAAGTGGTAATGTAATGTTTGGATTGAATCCTTAAGAATATTCAACAAATTTTTTTGAATTTAAAAAAATACGGAGTCCGAGTGCTTTTAAAACATCACATGTGAATTTAGGAAGTGTGCCACGCGCACCAAACAAAAGACCAGAAACACTCCACTGACTAGTGGGAAGGTTATATTTCTCACTTAGGTATGAGATGCAGGACTCATAAATGGATTTCTTCTCCTCATCAACGTATTGTGCCTGCAGGGCATCCCTCTCAAACCGGATTGTAGGATCAAGATCTAATTCCTTAGATTGAGTCCTGTGGATGGATACAACCTCTCTGTTCGAATCTAAGGATGAAACGCAATGGATCTCCTCGTATACTTCCCATCCACGACGCTTGAGGACATCAGCAATACCGGTCCTGGCCTTATGCGCAGCAGCTCCGTTTTTCGACAGAACCCCAACACGTGACCAAGAGTTTCCGTCTCGTTGCAGCCGGGATGGCGACAACGGGTTGTGTTGAAACTTCTGCCGGGCACAGATCTAACCGCAAATAGATTGCTGGACATTTTAATTGCATTAATGTATTCTGAAATTTATAAATTTGCTTTTGATGACATCTAGGAATTCGCCTTGGGGCACTCAGAATACAGGATAACACCTTTGCCCTTATCAGGTAATTTACACCATGATTCAAAACTTCTGTTCCGCAAGATCTTCCTGAATTGTCGACCTTTAGTGTTGGGAGCAATAGAAGACTAATTGATATTTACTCTACGTAGACTCAGTTGCTGTTGAAGGTGCAGGTTCCTTACAAAGTTAAGATGCATATCATTAATATGGTGAAGACGATTACAGATGTTGTAATGGTGAATGCTGGCCTCCCATTCTGCACAAAGAATTCCCAAACCTCGGACTTTTTTACTTGCGTATAACATTGAATTTGGCTTATCATCGGGCAGCATCATAATTTCCTTCACAGCACTTCTAATAATTTTGTCAAGATCTCGTAAGAATGTATCTGATAACTGAGGCAATGGAGCACATTGTAGAGGGTAAATCAAACCAGGCCATATATATTCGTTTATGATTTTTAATTTTTGGTCTGATTTTAATAATTTTGTTCGGACGAGTCCATCCAAGTCTGAAGATTGGTTTTTGATAGTCTTGTTTTTATTGAAAGAGATTTTGTCTGTGAAATCTATTCCGAGATACCGGATACGCTCATTTTTATCATGCAACGAAGAAATAACAGACCCTTGTAGAGAGATAATGCCATCTGCACAGAGCTTGCTCTTTTGTAAAACTATTGCCTTGCTTTTAGCTGGATTCATGTGAAGACCAATTATATACTGAATTATTGTACCTAAGAGACGAAGCAATACAAGCGTACGTACATTAATTTCATAGGAGCGATATGGTAAATTTTTTATCTGCAATTAAGGAAGGTAGATGTCTAAATTAAAATCACAATATAAATTCTATTTTATTAAACCTCAAAATAGCTTCCATGCTAAACTTAAAATGTTGATGCGAGCAGATTGTTAACATGTAAAATTCTCTTCACATTAAAATAACACAGTTTTGTAATTATTTTTGCAACATATTATGCAACAAGAAGTAAACGGAACTTATTGACACATTACACTAAATAAACCTTAGCAATAATACGCAATAAAGTTATAATATAATATTTCATTCAGCTCCATGCACTGAAATAGAAAACCCGAACATACATTACGGCCTGGTCTAGATCGAAAAGACATTAACACAATGCTGCGAAAAGTTGTGTAAACTGTGAAATGTTCGTTATCATTTGTAATAACTGCAAATGGCTAAAATACAATAATTTGAATAATAATTTGGGACAAGAAGACGTTTGTAGTACTATAAATTGCAAGAAAAAGAGGTTCTTCCGATAGATCCAGTAAGGTGAGTTTATAAAATATAATATATACTTTATGGAAATAATACATAAACCTTATGTATTTCATATTTCAATAGTGGAAGGAAAGTGTTAATTTTTTCAAAAGAACACGATATCGAAAATATACATTTTATCGTCTGCTGGGTTTGTGATGAGGCGATAGTAGCGATCCTAATGGTTAGCAACTATCTATGGATGCATATTTTTTAATATTGAGCTTCGTGACTTTATATACTAGACTGAGATGATACCGTGATGATATACGAACACTCAAATATCATGTACTGGGTCACTGGCTTACGCCTCCAGGGTACTATTTTTCTAGGTCGGACGGCGCCAAGGCAGTTTTATGATTTTCATAATATTATCGTCAAATTTTGCTTTTATAAAAAGTCATATTTTTTCATATTTAAAAAATTTCATGGGGTCCACTCCGCAGAATTGACAACCTCTATATCTAGATTCGATTCCATATATTTTCGTCTGACATTTCATAAGTACTCCTGAGAAAAAGTGGTGATGATGAAGATTATTATTATTATTATTATTATTATTATTATTATTATTATTATTATTATTATTATTATTATTATTATGACGAATATGACGAGATGACGATGACGACCAAGACTCATTACTGGTACTACCGAAATCCCAGAGCTGGGGTACTTATTCGCTTAGATATACACCATTGCATTATACCTATTCCACTTTCACCTGCACTAGTGTTAACACGATGGGGAACGTGATTCGATGCGGCATTATATTATGCTCGTCATGTACGAGAAGTTAACGAGGTTAATTCCTTGGACTGGAATAATACGGCGTCAATTGAGACTAGTGATAGAGGAAATAAATTCAATACCGATATATTGATATTGCAATATATTGCAAACCTAATTTCGATAAACGATATATATTGCAGAAAATATATCGATATATCGAACGATTATCGATATATCGTTATTCCATAAGCAAATTGCATTTTCAGGCACATTTACTGTATTACAATAAAATTACTTACATTTTAATATTCCTTTTTACCATTGAAATTAACATCATAACAGTAACAATAAAAAATACATTTTCAATATCATATGATGTAGGTTCTAACCTAAATCAAAATTATGGTGGAGGCAAGGGAGCTTAAATGATATAGCTAGTGGGAAAGAGTTAAGTGAACTCTACATGGTTGAGTATTTGATATTGGAACACGATTCAATTATTCTAATGTTATATAGGATTCAATCCAGGACACGGATATAATGCTCTTTTCTACCTAACAACGTAATCATTTTTAAATGTACAGTAAGTAAACAGAACCTGTAAGTTTTAAATGTAAGTAAACTCTACTTAGAATATTACAAGTTTTAACAAACTTCACAGTTGATATGATACAGTCCTTCTATGGTAAGTTCCCATTGCAAGTTATTGTTACACTCCAACATTCCAAACAACAATGGTGATATCTGATATATTATTATAATGTAGCGAAGTACATATGATATTTCCATGCAGATATTCTGCGTCATCATACGATGAAAGAGTAATGGAACGGAGAAAAATTCTCTCCGGCGCCGGGATTTGATAAAGCGTCAGCACGTAGAGCTGAAAACCCGGGTTCAAATCCCGGCGCCGGAGAGAATTTTTCTCCGTTCCATTACTCTTTCATCGTATGATGACGCAGAATATCTGCATGGAAATATCATATCTACTTCGGTACATTACAATAATATATATGATATGCGTAAATCACTTGTGATTTAAGACGGCGCTTATTCCGTCGGATCCCGGCCAAATAGTCACTCATTACGAGTGCACCTCAGCACATGTGTGGACTTCGGTCCTTAGGTTCATTGATATCTATGACGTAGTGCAGAGGGCGGCCACTAGAGGGAATCCAAGAGTTGGAACTTAAAACTGAGACGATTCTTCCGACGCCGGGGTGGAATCCGATGTGGCTTAGTGGATAAAGCGTCAGCACGTAGAGCTGAAAACCCGGGTTCAAATCCCGGCGCCGGAGAGAATTTTTCTCCGTTCCATTACGCTTTCATCGAACAATGGTGATGATTAGAGGGATAGAATTTTTATACATTAAAAGATATACTCGTAATAAGAAAACATGTCAGCACTAGAATGTGCATAGAAATCGTAGACTTAAACAAATGTCACATCGGTATTAAATCCTTGTTTCTCTTTCCATTTCAGAATATAGAAATAAAAGTTTTGATACCCGTTTTGAGGTCAGACGGTTCCCTTTCAGGGCGGGAGTTGCTCCTGCCTTGGAGAACATTAATAACAACATTAAAACAGTAGTAGATAAACCTTCTGTCTGTCTCACGTTCGCACACACTGTATTTTGAATTTGGTGCTGCATATTAAACAGTTTGAATTCGAAATTCAGTCCAGCCAATTAGAACAAGGTATTGAATGAGGTTGCACAACTATATGTAACTGTCCACCTTCAGTAGCGCCATCTCTCGGGAATTATCGGAGTTGTCTAGTGTGGATTTTGTTGTTGTTGATAATGATAATTCCACAAAAAAAAATCGATAAATTTATGAGAAAACCGATATATTATACGATATACTGAATCAAAATTTCGATATCGATATATCGCTATTTCATAAAAGCCGATATATCGTTCCCATCTCTAATTGAGACAGCGTGAGATATACTGGCAAACAATGAGTTAGAAGGGGTGCTTGTATTTATTTGTATCTGCACATTTTTCCGGTTTACCAAAAACAATCAATTCACTGGGAAACTCTTGGTACACCCTTACATTTATCATTAGCCGCTTTTTAAGAAATCTAATCTCAATTCTGTTCCGGCAGGAAAAATAAAAAAGTGACTAACATTATTGAAATAAAATCTGTTTACCAACAATATTGTGCGATATTGAAGACATTCTCGCACCAAAAGATTTACCACTGTCTGTGGAACAATTAACATAATTTCGCCCCAATAAATTCGTATGACGTGGAAAGAAGTTTTCAAGATACAAAAGCATCATCACAGACAACAGACGCAACTTCTGAATTGAAAACCTCGGCCACGAGTTGGTTGTGATGTGAACTGCAGCTCTTCGCTGATTTTAGACAACGGAGCCACTTCTGCTTCACTCTCTGAGGATAATGTAAGTTCATACTAATTAATTCGACCCTCCCAAATACTAACATTGTAACTCAATTTTTTTATGGTTTTGAGTTATGCTAACTAGCATAAATTGTTTCTTTTTCTTCCAGTACTATCATTGTAGCTCTAAACCTTCCCAGTCGTATGTAAAATCTTATTGTTACGATCTGTATACACTGATTTACACGACGATTTTAAAACTTCATTTGCTTCTCCTGAAAAATGGAAGAAAGTGAGTTACAATGTTAATACTTGTGAGGGTCGAATTAGCATTCCTACTGTTACAGTACATATTTATTGGCATATTTTCACTTTTTAAGTGAATATTTGTTGTTGCTCTCATGAATTTCATTTCACAGGCTATTCTGCTGATATCAGTACTTCTCATTATCCAAGCTTCACTTCCGTAACATAGTACAGGTCTAGCTAAAGTTTTATACAAACGTATTCTTGTATGTCGCTGTACTAGGGAAGACCTCATGATTTTGTTGATTATTTCCATTGTATTATTGTACAGTGGAACTCCACAAATAGACGCTCACTCTCGTATACTTCACGATACAAGGAAAGTCAACGCATCCTGTCCCGCGCTGCACAGGGCTAACCAGTTGAACCAGTGCAGTAGTGTGCAGAAACTTGGCAGCATGGCAGGGAACAAAAAATGTGTACTTATGTTGAAGCAGAAGTTACAACTATTGGAACGGTTTAAAAACGGTGAATCAATCAGAGCCATCCTCAAGAATTTGACATTTCGATCAGAACAGTGCATAGGATAAAACAAAATTAATCTAATTACGAGGCATTCTGTAGTGATTATAAGAAGCTTTGCTATTATCAGTTGATTGTAGGATGAAAACAAAGCTTATTTTGTGTTTCCTAAATTTAATCAATAGGGATGATTTATGTTCTCTCTTGAAGGGTATACACCATTTTAAAATAATTTAATACACAAACACAACTATTACAAGAAATGCTCAATAAGTTTTTGTAGCTTTATTCTCATCGGCTCTAATCAACAATAACAAAAATGCAGGTTACCAGGCGACGATAAAAAAGAAAAGATGCGAAAACAAATGAATGTGGAGTATAAACAATTGAATGCTCTTTCATATTTAAGTATAAAAATATAGGGGTGCCATTTGAAATTTCAAAGTGGGAGTGGCTGAGGATGGGAGGTGAAATCTAAAATGCAATTAAGCCTTGTTTAAGACTTCCCTCTTGATATCTAAATTTACGTGTTTTTTGGTTTAAATTTAATTCAATTTAATTAACTAGTTATTTAGAGTGGGAAGTTTTGAAATGAAAGCCCCGTATGTAGATATATTTAGAGAGTTTTTCCACTAGAATTTGTTCTATGTTTCAGATGTATCACGTATATATTATACTTAATCACGGATTTGTTTTGTTGTGTAGTTTGCATATACTGCAATATATTATTTAAAATTATATACGTTAATTATTTATGTTTCGGTCCGCACGTCATAAAAACATTGTACAGCCACAGTAGCTTAATATCAAAGACGGACATCTGTCGTCTCCATAGTTCTGATCTAGAGGCAATTTTTTAATTCACAGTGTCCTTTGTAATTTTTAATACAATTTATTTTATAAATGTAGTGTTAGAGTTTGCATTTAGTTTCACTATAACTGGAAAGAGCATGAAAAATTGTATAAAAAACCACAGCTCTCTAAATTTCGATTGAGGTCAGATGTCCGTCTTTGATATTCTTATGTTTACCAATGTCCGCAGTACTCCGTAGAAAGACGGGTTCGTACCTCGTCTCGCACACAGACCATTGCTGTGTCTATTTTTGGAGTTCCACTGTATTTGCAAATTTTAGAAGGTTTCTGTTTCACCAAAAAATGTTAAATTATAGCCAAGATACATAAACTCATTTACTCCTTCTATTAATTTGTTGTTCAAGCAAATTTTGCTTGCGACTGGGAACTCCCATGAAATGCAATGACTTAATTTTTTCAGTGTTGATTTCGTTGTCATATGTTGCGCTGATATACAGTATTTAGATTATGCCCTGAATGTAGTAGCTCATCTTCATTATATGCTATTAGGGCTAAATCTTCAGCAAAGAGTAGACTATCGATCTGTAAATTTGGACTGACAGAAATTGAACCACGACGCGTCTGTATCCAGTCTTTAATGATTTTGTTCATATACTGTATATAATGAAAAATAATGGAGATAGGCCACAGCCTTGTCTTACTTCGCTAGTAATTTGTTGCCAATCTGAAAGTTTCTTGTTGGTTCTAACTGCTATCAAAGTTGTTTTGTAAATGTTATCAATGTTAATTGAAAGCTGTTGGAGGACATGATCATCTGCTAGCACCTGAAATAATTTACTTCGATTGACTCTATCGAAAGCTTGTTTAAAATCAATAAAAGCAATGTGTGTCTCTAAATTGAATTCTGTTTTTTTTTCTATTAGCAATTTCAGTGTGAAATAACCATCGCAGCAAGACCTGCCTTTACGAAAACCATTTTGTTCTTCTCTTCTTCGTAATGATGGGAATATTTGCATTTATTTGTATCCGGAGCTCAGGAAACTTATTCGTCTGTAATTTTGCATTGGTTCTGGATCTCCTTCTTGTGAATAGGGATTATCACTGATTTAGTCCAATTTTCTGGAATGTCTTGTACATTCCAAAGCAGATTTTAAAATGTCGAAAATCTTATCTACCATACTTGAATAGTTGTAAATTTATTAATTCTTCGTCTGCACTTTTGTGGGTGTTAAATTTATCTGCAGCAGGACTGTACACGATTTGTACTCACTGAGCAGACTCGCGACTCGCGAGTGGAGCAGATTGTTTACAACGCTCGGCCGCCGTACGAAAAACGAGTGAGGGGGGATAAGAAGTGAAAGAAGGCTTGAGAGTTTACAGGCGACTGAAAATGTATATACATACAGAGAAGAAAGAGCTTCTTCAAATGAATTTAGAATTAATTGATTTTCTGTGTATTTATTTTGAGAGTATATCGGTCATAGGCCTATTTATTTAAAGAAATGAAAAGAAATAAAGTTTTCTTCTTCTGAATTATGAATTTAAGTTCATTAACTTTATTGTCACTCCAGATGGAAAAATACAGGGTTAATCAAAAGTCTGGAGCAATATAAATATCTTCCATACTTTTCAGCATTGCACTATTTTCCTTCCTTTAGACATGCATCCTGATAGTGCTTTATTTTCAAAATTGTCTTATAATAATCTCTTTCTGTTATCTAACATTATTTGAAATTCAGAATTAAGCTAAAATACATAGAATGTTAATATAACATGCTATGTATTTTAGCTTAATTCTGCAACATAGTTTGTATTTCAATGTTTAATTAATAGTTCATAGTATTTTGTTGTTTAATTCGTAAATAACTCTTGTATACATGTAACTCTTATCTAAATCAAATTGTTGAATTCTTTGTAACTTCATACTTATGTATGTATAATTTTTGCTGGTTTAGTGGAGAGAAGGCCTTACGGCCTTAACTCTGCCAGCTAAAATAAATCATTATTATTATTGTTATTATTATTGTTATTATCATTATTGTTATTATTAATTTATATTTTTTACTTTGATATAACGATAAAATAGGGAAGCAGAGACAAACGAATTACTGTTGATTAGCAACGCTGCTTTTAAACGTGTGTACTCAGTCTCTAGGAGTATGTCACTGCCATTGCACGTACTGCATTTTAGAACACTGCGCCACTATTTCATGATACTGAACTACAAGTTCATTGTGCAGTTACATTCCATTATTGTAATCCAGAGCCTACCACATCACGAATTTCTCTTGGTACATAAGCTTATAAGTAAAACAGGTGAACTCTTAAACTCATCTTGCTTTATCAAGTACAGATTTCACTTGTATTTGGACGTTCATACGTATTATGAGTCTTTTGAAGTAGTGGTTTCGCCGAGTACGAAACACTGTTGTCTTCAATAACTTATCTACTATTACTTTTGGACATTTCTCATGTTTTTGTCATATAAAAATAGCTTTCGTTAACCTGGTTGATTTCGCTGTGCTCGCAAAACTTACGAACAGCGCTAATAGTGCTAGAAGTCCCCGTGTCACCACATCCTAAGATCTGTTACGCAAGTTTCACAGTAAATTTGTGGAGCCCAGTTTTTGTCGGTCTCCATATGAAAGGTTCAGAGCCATAGTGGGCCAAGCGCCATTTATTAAAAACGGAGAAAACAAGATTAAAATTAAGTGATTACCATAATTTAACGAAACATATAGCAAGTAAGATAAAGTATGCACATTAAAATTAAATTATATGTCAATCTTCATTAAATTATGGTATTTACTTAACTTCAACCCTTGCTTTCTCCGTTTTTAATAAATGGCGCTTGGCCCGCTATGGCTCTGAACCCTTCATATGTCGCCGAAAATATAAATAATATATACTCTTAATAATGTTATAGATTTTTCTCCGTGTTGGAAAAATGGACATTTACCAGAAGAATGGAATATTGTATTGATATGCCCGATTTTTAAAAAGGGAGATCGAACTAAATGTCATAATTATAGAGGAATCAATCTTTTGAACTCAGGTTATAAGATTTATGCAAAAATTGTAACACAAAGAATTGCTCCAATCTCAGAAACTATACTGCATGATTCACAAAATGGATTTAGAAAAGGGCGTTCCTGCAATGACTGTATCTTCACGATAACACAACTTATGGAGAAATTACGAGAATATAAACTTCCAACTCTAATAGCTTTTATAGATTATGTAAAAACTTTTGATAAAGTTAAAAGAAATTTGCTATGGAAAATAATGATTAAAAACGGTTTTCCTCAACATCTTATAAGAGTAATACAAAGTATGTATACAAATACAAAGTTTAAATTGGAGAAATCCATAGAAGAGGATAATTTAGTAGAGATTAATTTAGGAGTACGACAGGGGTGTCCATTATCGCCTACCCTATTTAATATATATATATATATATATATATATATATATATATATATATATATTAATGACGCAGTTGTACGATGGCAGACTATGCTTACAACACATTTTAAAATAAAAGGGAGAAACATTGATACACTGTTGTTTGCTGGCGACCAGATCTTAATTGCAGATTCGGAAGATAATTTAGAAAGAGCCATGCATGAATTAAATAATATTACAAGTGAATATAATCTTCAGATCTCATATGAAAAAACGAAAATAATGGCTCTTAAAGGAAGAGATCTGTTAAGAGCAAAAATTTGCATAAATAATAAGCCCATCCAACAACAAAGTTATTTTAATTATCTTGGTTACGTTGTGTCATATACCGGCAATAGAGATGTGCAAAATAAAGTAAACAAATTCCAAACACTATGTGGTACAATAAAAAGAACTTTTAAAAATTGTAATAGAACAACACTGTTAAAACTTTACAAAGTAATGGCGATCCCAACCTTGCTTTATGGGTGTGAAAGTTGGGTCTTGACTGTCTCACAACAGAAGAAAATAGAGGCTGCTGAGATGAAATTTTTGAGACAGCTTATAGACTCATAGACAAAAAGAGAAATGAAGATATTAGAAAAGAATTGGAAATTCAGAGTCTAAATGAAACAATCATTGAATACAGACAAAGATGGCAAGATCGTATCCCACAAATAATATATAAGTATAAACCTATAGGTAGAAGAAATGTTGGCAGGCCACGGATGAGATGGTCGGATCAGTTTTCTTGAAGACGGAACGAGCCACAAGGCTTATGCCGTGATGAAGATGATGATGATTTTTCTCCGTTGTCACTGAACTGCAGATTTTCCCACGTAGCGGAAACTGTCCGGATAATTAAAGTATTTTCTTTTATTTACCAGCTATAATTGAAAAGTAAACATATGTTGCTATATAAAACTGTATAATTGGTGGGTAAGCAAATCCGCTTATACAATCGTTTGACTACTTCATGTAATTGTCCTTGTCAACAGGCAGACCACTGTCCGTGAATGATCCAGTCCTAGTCCATTCATTACCACGTTTTCGACCTTCTGTAATGTAACGTAATATACAAACAAAGAATATTGTTATCAGAGTGTTAGTTAACACATTAGGTTGGTTCCAACAAGCTGTTCATGGATCAGTTCATGCACGGTTCCTGTACCATCTTATGCGCATGCGCTAGTTGAGCATCTGCTATGGGATTGAAACTGGACTGGACGCTGTTGGAACGCTTTCGCGGATCGTTATGTACTAAATCCAGAGATGCTATAACTGTGATCATCTTTGCTAAGAACGGGATGCTTAATTATTATCGTTTCCCAGCTAATTCTAATTGCAGAAAATATAATATCGATAATTTTCTATAAAAAGATGACAAAAATATGGAAGGAAGAATTCCTCTAATTCAATGTCGTATATTGGGGGACTCTCATCTAAAAATAACTCTTTTTTAAATTATTAATTTATGTACGTTATTGATTATATGAGGGGTATTCATAAAGTAACTTCCGTTTTCATATAGCGTGCGTAACAACAGAGACAGTGGCGCCCTCTTGCGTTGAAGTGCACCTTGAAGCAGTACGCGTCGAGCAGCGGTAGAGTCAAGGTCGTATCTTTGTTCCTCTCTGAGTCACGTGCTGTCAAAATGTGTGCTGCAATCGCAAGTCCCGCCAGGTGTGAGGTACATTCTGTAATAAGATTTCTTGTGGCTAAAAACTGTAAAGCTAGTGAAATTCATCGCCAACTTTGTGAAGTTTATAGGCCAGACGTAATGAGTGAAGGTGGTGTCAGACAATGGTGCCATATGTTCAAAAATGGGCGAACCAATTTCCTTGATGAAGAGAGAAGTGGTCGATCGAGTATCTTGAATGCAGATCTGATTCGTTTGGTTGACGAAAGGGTTAGAGCAAACCGCAGGTTCACCGTGTCGGAGCTTAGTGAGGATTTTCCACAGATTAGTCGTACTCTTCTGTACAAGGTGATTACCGAAGATTTGGACTACCGAAAACTTTCTGCCAGATGAGTGCCTAAACTCCTTTCTGAGGAACAAAAGGCTCAGCGGATGGGAGCAGCACTGTACTTTCTTGAGAGTAACGAAAGAGAAGGTGATGCTTTTCTCGATCAGATTGTGCCAGGAGATGAGACTTGGGTGCGGTATGTGAATGCAGAAACAAAACTTCAATCAATGCAGTTGGACCATAATCACTCCCCGAAAAAAAAAAAAACACACAAAGTGTCGTCAAACACTTTCCACAAGGAAACTCATGGCAACTGTCCATTGGGCTCGCTTGGGTCAAACTGTGCTTGGTATGAGAAGGAGTGGGTACTGTCAGGCAAGCTTGCGCTCGGCTGTTGTTTACATGATCAAGAGCGGAATGTCAGACGTATTCTGAATGACACGGAGCAGGCAGGCTTGAAAGGGAAAACGCACAGCTCTAGCTGTACTACGCTGTCCTCTGGCACTACTGTGGCCTACTGAGTGACGTGTGCACAGGTACTCTGCGTGTGAAGATTAACTATAGTACATCGCAAGGCTAACTTTAGGCAATACTTTTTCCTAAGTCTACTTATCACTACGTGCACTCTTCAACAATAGATGATAATTGATAGTCAGCAGTCCCTATTATTTCAACCACGACCACTTATAATTGTTCTCCCAGAGCCACTACAATAATAAAAAACAATTTCAAGATTACACTGACTTACTAAGGGAAGTTATAACTGATTAAAATGCTGAAGATTTATTGGATGACTGTGTATACTGTATATACAGACTCGCAAACAGGCATAATGCATGTACACACACAGCACTTGCCAAGAAAATAATATATTTACATAACATTCATCAAGATAATGTTTGCTCTACCTACACAAAGTAGAAGTAACATAACTGACGACATTTTACGGGTAGCAGCTTACAACTTGAATACAGTATAACAAAAATTCGAATACACTAGTCCCCCCAAATGAATAATTTTCTCGGACAAAATGTATTTTCCCCTAATGTTAACACTGTTTTACTAGATAAGTAGGTCTGTTATTCGCACGATTCTTATTTTTACTCTTATCATTAAAGAAACTGATAAGCAGTGATTTATCCCTTTGCAGTTTTTTTCAATAAAATGAACGGTTTTCTTGCAAATAAAATAAAAAGATTAACACACATCTTTATTTTCTGTCATCAGGAATTAGGCAGACTAAGGGTCGATTTTATCAACATGTTACTAATCCACAATTAAGTAATTGTAATTTAACTTAAATACGACAGTTAAATCGTATTTAATTCGTTTGCATTTAACCAGATTAATACACATTTAAAATAAAGTGAATTAAACTAATTCCCAATTAAGTCATCATGGCCTTCGGAATCATAATAAAATCACAGTCTATTGTATACAGTCACGAAGCTCAATACGTAGGGAATATGCATCCATAGATAGTTACTAACCACTAGGATCGCTACTATCGCCTCATCACAGACAATGCGAAATAATACCGGCACAGTCTATTGTTCATAGCACTCTCATCAACTCAAGCTTCGTGACTGTATATACTGTGGTAAAATCGTAATTTCGAAGACCATGTACCTTGTTAATGTAAGCAGTGACCTTTATAGAGAGTTCATTTGTTATATTACGACTATAAAATGTCATCATAAACAGAGGTAACCTCGAAATGTATTAAAATCATCGAAAACAAAAAGACGAATGGGTAGACTTTACAAGGAAAGAAGAAACGTTGAAAATAAGTAGAAAGAGATTTCAATGCAAGGAAATCTCATCCCAATGTCTTCAGCAATATTGAAGACAAAACTGGATAATATGAAAGTAGATGCAAGGAAATAGATGGAAAATGGGACTTATCTGAAAACCCATAAGGCATAAATCGAAAATATTGTATATCAAATTAAAGAGGAGAAAATTCTCTGTTAAAATAGTTATATTTTGAAAATTCTAATTTTTCATCATTTTTTGCCCTTTGTGGGCGTACAAGTGTCAATTAAAATACTTTAAGTAACAATTAAAGTTAAATATATTTGGTGAAATCGGCCCTAAGGGACGGAAAACTGCTGTTCAAACCGAGTTCGGGTTAGGTGAACCGGTGATGCTCTTTTGCCAAACTATGCAGGCTTCCAGTCTAATCTTCTAATTAACGATGCACTTAATTACAGAACGTATAATAGGTTTTAAATATATTTTAATGTCTTCTATTGCCCTCTTCAATCTGCACTTCCACTCCGTATACTTTCTGTAGAAATGTAGACTATATTATTCCGTGTAATGAAAAGCAGAGACAATTACGTAAGTTGGTAATAATTATAAAACTCAAGTTAGAAACTATTGGGAAGACTCTTTTTCTGATCGAAGGAATGTTGGTTCTTGCGTTGTCCTCCGGGCGATGTCTGCTTCCTATTTCATGGGGCCTGAGTGCCGTCTTGCTTCATTGCGAACCCGCAAGCTACGGTATATAAAACTCCATCGGTCGGCCAGCTATACGTTCCTCTATTGTAATATTGCGAAATGGTTCGTGCACTGAATGACACAGTTCCCAGTCCCTCGGTGATGTCTGCGACTCTTCCAGCAGAGATAATTGAATAGCTGTATGCAGCTCACTTGCTTCTGCATTGTATTCCTAATACAAAAATCTACTTAAACTTTGGAGTAGTTCCTTTTCATAGGTCATTGTATACTAAGTGTTACTTATGAGTATGACTTCATCACAGTGAAACCATCTTCATAACGAAGGGGTCGGGATTCGATCTTTCGAATAGCCTATGATACTTTTGATGGAAAAAGCGGTAAGAAGTTTCTCTAGACATTGTCATTCATATTACAGAATGTAGCCTATACATTATCGCCGTATTATTAACTCGAAGCTTTTCAGTAGCGTCTAAGTTCGAAATCTTGTTAAAATTGCCGATATTTTATTGTATATACAGGGACATCATTTTATTTTTACTTCAATTTTTACTGTACCTGAGTTTTTGAATGTACTTCACTCCCACCCCTTCAACCGTCCTCCACACAGATCCAAGACCGCATATACAGTCATAGTAGCCTTACGGTCATAGTAAACAGTACGTTCCAAAAATATGTTCGCGTTTTCCAGTGACGGAAGAGCTTTCAATATTGTATCATTTTCCATTTGCCTACGTCGCATCCCGGTTTCCCCCACCTGCTTCTATTCGCCTCTCTATAAATGCTAGTGGCTGGGCTGTCTTAGCTCTTTTCTCAGAAATTTAATTTCTGTTAGGAATTGGACGTCTACGTAATATTATACTCATACAACTGCTTAAAATAACTTAAATGAAAGGGCCTCGTTAAGTAATTAACTGTCACGAGATTTCCTCCCTTTCTACGACGCTGCGACGTAACCACTTGGACGGACAGTAGATAGCATGTCTGAGTAATTTTATCTTTTCGGATCGGGCAGAAGTGAAGATTGAATTTACAGTACGTAAGGTCTCTCTTATAGAGTAGGTACAGAATTATTTCAACATGAGTTACTGATACGAAGTACGAACCTGGTAATTGGAATTACGTATAATAGTCTATAGTGCGATAATATGCACATTAGAACTGAACGGCCACCATTTCCAAAAATGTGTTTAAATATCCATATTATGGTTATTTTTCAATTTAACTTCATTCTCTATAGTGTAAGCTAATGTGTTGTAGACAGTATAATATACACTGCATAATGAATACGTCCGCATGGAAAGCTCAGTTCGTGAGTAAAAACACTTATTGTTAATACTGTACTGTATTTTGATTAAACAAAAACCTAATGAAAATTGTCAAACTCAAAATCGCGATATTTCCTAGTTTACGTAAATGGATGAACTACTTTTCTTCCCTCCTATATCTAGTAAAGTGATTTGTTTGTAAATTACGCCGGTATCATCGAACTCCACTCGTGGAAGGGGGTAGCAAACGGTGTTTCCGGTTCCTAATCGTTGATCGAAAGGTATAGCCAGGTTAATATTAGAAATGTTAGTAAAAATAAAATGATATCCCTGTATATTCGAAACATATAGGACATACTTGAGGGACAGATTCAAGACTTAAAAAATCTAATTTCAAAAGTTCATATATTTTCATGGCTAGAAATTACTTAAATAAAAATAAAAATAATAATAATAATAATAATAATAATAATAATAATAATAATAATAATAATAATAATAATAATAATCCTTGACGCCATAGCCCTTGAAAACCGATCAGCCGACTGCTGGCCTCACGTCCAGATGCCGAAGCAGAGGTGTACGATCACCCAACAAGAATGGAGATATCGCGTGGTTAACACGATGATTCGCAACCGGATTTCGCTGTCTTTCGTAGCTCCCTCAGTGAATTACGATGCTGGGTGGGCACCAGTCCCGTACACTGGCCGAAATTTCATGAGAGAATTTCTTTTCCCATAGGGCCTCGAACCTGCGCGCAATCAGTAACGCAGGATGCCTTAGACCACGGCGAGGGACAGAGATTACTTTGCTAAATAAGTCTTACTTAATCTGTTGCTTAGCACAATAACTTAAAGGAATAAAAAATGACATGAGAAAATCAGAAATTACTTTGCTTATAATTTACAGTAGTTCTTGTCATTCAGCAATAATAGCGTATTTTTACCTAAACAGAAAGTGTCCTTTCATACAGCAGAGTCCGTATAGGTCAGTTTCTATCTGATGCTTTTCCAGTTCACTGCGGGCTAAAGCAGGGAGATGCACTATCACCTTTACTTTTTAACTTCGCTCTAGAATATGCCATTAGGAAAGTTCAGGATAACAGGCAGGGTTTGGAATTGAACGGGTTACATCAGCTTGTTGTCTATGCGGATGACGTGAATATGTTAGGAGAAAATACACAAACGATTAGGGAAAACACGGAAATTTTACTTGAAGCAAGTAAAGCGATCGGTTTGGAAGTAAATCCCGAAAAGACAAAGTATATGATTATGTCTCGTGACCAGAATATTGTACGAAATGGAAATATAAAAATTGGAGATTTATTCTTCGAAGAGGTGGAAAAATTCAAATATCTTGGAGCAACAGTAACAAATATAAATGACACTCGGGAGGAAATTAAACGCAGAATAAATATGGGAAATGCGTGTTATTATTCGGTTGAGAAGCTCTTATCATCCAGTCTGCTGTCCAAAAATCTAAAAGTTAGAATTTATAAAACAGTTATATTACCGGTTCTTCTGTATGGTTGTGAAACTTGGACTCTCACTCTGAGAGAGGAACATAGGTTAAGGGTGTTTGAGAATAAGGTGCTTGGGAAAATATTTGGGGCTAACCGGGATGAAGTTACAGGAGAATGGAGAAAGTTACACAACGCAGAACTGCACGCATTGTATTCTTCACCTGACATAATTAGGAACATTAAATCCAGACGTTTGAGATGGGCAGGGCATGTAGCGCGTATGGGCGAATCCAGAAATGCATATAGAGTGTTAGTTGGGATACCGGAAGGAAAAGACCTTTAGGGAGGCCGAGACGTAGATGGGAGGATAATATTAAAATGGATTTGAGGGAGGTGGGATATGATGATAGAGACTGGATTAATCTTGCACAGGATAGGGACCGATGGCGGGCTTATGTGAGGGCGGCAATGAACCTTCGGGTTCCTTAAAAGCCATTTGTAAGTAAGTAAGTGTCCTTTGAATGCCACATCAAATAGACTATTTAATCTGTTTAAAATTGTCAGGAGTCTGTCGAATTCATTGGTAACTTTGTTCAACAGTTGTGTGAATATTTAACTGTTCTCAGTTCATGTTGGATGGTCAATCATTTGAGATGGTCCCAAAAGCAAAAAGTAAGCGAATTCGAATCAAGGGAGCCTTCAGGCCAGATAGTTGGTCCTGGACGACCGATATACCGTACTTACCAACAACTTCAGCGATTTAACATTTGCGACTAATTACACAACTTTTTCTTAAAATGATAGTAGGCTGAATCTTCTTGTCTTTTGTTCAATTTATTTATACAATTCTGTAGACATATCGCGTGTGTATGATCTTCGGGTACAACAGTAGGACTTTTTTTTTACTATTGCTTAGTTCCTGATTCTATTGTTGTGTGTTATAGATGTCTCGTGTTCAAGTAACTGACTGCAGATTTTGGTTAATGTTTAATCATGGTATGTGAATTTCCAATCCTGCATTTCCCTTTGTGACTGAGGGAAACCATGAAGATCTCCATCGATTGGCCGGCTACGGGGTTTGAACCCGGGACACTCCGAATGAGAGTCTCCAATGTTGCCGTCTGACCCAACTCGCTCAGAAGTGAATAATTTCGAGGGAAAAATTGTTCCGGAGCCGGGTATCGAACCCGGGACCTTTGGTTTAACGTACCAACGCTCTACCACTGAGCTACTCGGGAACTCTAACCGACACCGATCCAATTCTTCCCTCTATATCCACAGACCTCAAAGTGGGCTGACAACCGTCAAGCAACCAACTTCGAGTGCACACTAACTCCGTGTGACTTAAATTGTGGTTTTCTGTTAACGAACACTGACGTGTATTATGCAAATCAAGATTTCAGGTATAACTCCCTGTAAAGTTGATTTGAATAATTTCGAGGGAAAAATTGTTCCGGAGCCGGGTATCGAACCCGGGACCTTTGGTTTAACGTACCAACGCTCTACCACTGAGCTACTCGGGAACTCTAACCGACACCGATCCAATTCTTCCCTCTATATCCACAGACCTCAAAGTGGGCTGACAACCGTCAAGCAACCAACTTCGAGTGCACACTAACTCCGTGTGACTTAAATTGTGGTTTTCTGTTAACGAACACTGACGTGTATTATGCAAATCAAGATTTCAGGTATAACTCCCTGTAAAGTTGATTTGAATAATTTCGAGGGAAAAATTGTTCCGGAGCCGGGTATCGAACCCGGGACCTTTGGTTTAACGTACCAACGCTCTACCACTGAGCTACTCGGGAAATCTTGATTTGCATAATACACGTCACTGTTCGTTAACAGAAAACCACAATTTAAGTCACATTGAGTTAGTGTGCACTCGAAGTTGGTTGCTTGACGGTTGTCAGCCCACTTTGAGGTCTGTGGATATAGAGGGAAGAATTGGATCGGTGTCGGTTAGAGTTCCCGAGTAGCTCAGTGGTAGAGCGTTGGTACGTTAAACCAAAGGTCCCGGGTTCGATACCCGGCTCCGGAACAATTTTTCCCTCGAAATTATTCAAAAATTATTCTTGTCTTTTGTTCAATTTATTTATACAATTCTGTAGACATATCGCGTGTGTATGATCTTCGGGTACAACAGTAGGACTTTTTTTTTTTACTATTGCTCAGTTCCTGTTTCTATTGTTATGTGTTATAGATGTCTCGTGTTCAAGTAACTGACTGCAGATTTTGGTTAATGTTTAATCATGGTATGTGAATTTCCAATCCTGCATTTCCCTTTGTGACTGAGGGAAACCATGAAGATCTCCATCGATTTGCCGGCTACGGGGTTTGAACCTGGGACATTCCGAATGAGAGTCTCCAATGTTGCCGTCTGAGCCAACTCGCTCAGTAGTATTCATGCGTCGGTCTTTAGGCAATACAAGGGCCCGAGGACATTGTAAATTATTTATTTTATGTTCATACATTAACACTGAATTCTTGTTGACGTGATTAAACAATACCTTGGGGATCTTCTGTCAGCCTAGTAATGTGTGTTATGAAAATTGAGTTTGGTGTTCATACCAGTGTTGCCATATTTAGCGATAAGTCGCTAAATCTAGGGAATTTTGAATTAGTCTCGACGACAAATTTTGTGAAATAGGCTACGATTAGCGACTTTTCTGGCTGATTTTTGTATTCAACTTTTTCCTTTCTTTTAAGTTAAAACATCCAACTGAAGTCATGCACTTGTTAGTTTTAGAAGAGGCATGCGTGCATGACTGAGTAGTCTAATGATTCATACGTGAAAGCCCTGATCTCATATTATATTTGTGATCAGGGTTGAAAGATGCTGATTCAATGATTCTCGCGGGTTAGGTCTCTCTCTCAATGCTACTGCTCCAACACCCATAAACGGTGGCAACTTTGATTGACACGTGACGAATCGCTGCAGCTAATGTAATCTTGGTTCTTCCCCGCAACGCGGAGATATTCCACTCCGAACCGACCCGAGGCAATTGAGTTTTTGGAATTTTGTTCATGTGAAGCAAATAAGACTGTAGTTTTTGTTGGTTTTAATATATTTTAATGTAAGATTTAAAAAGTGATACAGTTTGCCAGAAAGCGTAGTGTCAATGATTGGATCAAGTGCAGTGTATTCACAATGAGTTGCTTCCACACCTTCCACCTCGACATCACAACCAGACTCCGCAGAAGAGGGTGACGACGAGGAAATATTTTTCTTCGCATATGTATGTTTTTCTTATTTTTATTTAGTGATATTTATTATTAATTTTTAGCGACATTTCTGGGGATTTTTAAACAAACTTTGGAGAGTTTTAGCTACTTTTTGTTGAAAAATTAGCGAGATTGTAGAGCGATATGTTGGCAACAGTGGTTCATACTGACTGGACGTCATCTGTGAACAATACAGCGGAACGAAAGCTGTTCAAGAGGACACGTCTGTACTAGTAAACCACAAAAAGCATTTCGTGGATGAAAGTCACTTCAGTAATTCCTTGCACTGTCAGAATATGATATGAATACAGCTCTTGATCCCATAAAACCCGTCAGTTTTGTATATGTCATGGCCTCTTCCGTCGCCATCCTTGTCTTCAGCATGGTTCAGAATCGGTTGTTCTAATGCAACTGCCCTGGTACTCACGGGTTTCCACAGTCTCAGACTCTTTTTAAATTAGTAACCCAAAAGGAACAATTTATATTTTGGCAGAGTGCGATTAGGATCTCTTTCCGGATAAAAACGTTCTGTTTAATGGCATTGCATTCAGCACGTTTACACGAGACACACGTCCGCCATTTCTCGATGCTAATAGCACAATCTAGTTCTAGTATATACAGTCACGAAACTCAATACGTAGAGAATATGCATCCATAGATAGTTGCTAACCACTAGGATCGCTACTATCGCCTCATCACATACAATGTGAAACAGTACCGGGACAGTCTATTGTTCCTAGTACCCTCATCAACTCAAGCTTCGTGACTGTATACACTGTGCTAATAGAATCCGTAATAAGCTGCAGTAGGCCTACTATGTGCAAGGTGTTCCAGTAGAATGAGACGGTTTTCAGAACACTGCCGTTTCTAGCAATTTTTGTGCTTTGGAGAAAATATTGCTTGCTATGCAACCTTCAAAACATGCCATTTCTCCTGCGATTGTAGGAATTGATTTGGCTAACTAAACGGCGGCAGAGCGTGTATCTGCAGCAGAGTGCTGCATTGGAGTTAAATAGCTCACTTGAACTCGGTCGAATGTCGCACCCTCGAATGAGATAAGATCGGTCGTGATACGCTCGTAATAAATAGAAGCGCAGTACAAGGTCATCTCACCGACATGTCTTATCTTATATGGAAGGCGACAGATAAGATATACATACGTTTTGCTCATACTGTAAAAATAAGGCTTTATTTTCTGCGTTTATGACAAACGTTTAATGGAAGGTATCAAAACAGTAACATGAAGTTATAAATAAAACTTCGATATACAGTTATTATTGCTAATTTGATTTACCACATATATAATATGATAGATTCATACATAGTGTTCCGCCCATATACTGCGACAGTGTAGAAACGTTTCACAAAATATTATTGATATAGCAGTAGATTAATAACAATATTAGTACAGAGATAACGTCACAGAAAATATAATAAAACGAATAATCATGCAGCACAACTGTTACAGACGCAAAGATTGATACACTAATTATTAGAGATTATTATTATTACTAGAAAATTTGATACGGTTCTTGCATTATCGTGATTGAGTTCTCCGTTTATAATAATTACATTTACATCCAAGAATATCTATCAGATGTGGCAAAAACAAAATCACTCCTGTTGGGAAAAAAAGAAAACATTTACCTACAACATTTATGTTACATTTTAAAGGAAGTTTTGTAGTAGTTGTACAGGGACATCATTTTATTTTTACTTGCATTTTTATTGTACCTGCATTTCTGAATGTACTTCACTCTCACCCCTTCACTAATGTCCTTGCTCCCGTCAGACACACGAACTTACGGCCGCTGTTGCATTCGAAGTCTTCAAGCAGTGAAGTAAACACTGCAGTGTATAGTGTGTTTCATAAATATGATTGCGTTTTCCATAGAAGAAAGAACCTATATTAATAATATCGTACTAAAAAATTATATTCAAGAAACGATAAATTCAATTTCAGAGAATATGCTTCAAAATGTTTTTAATAATATGCGTACTGAATTGAAGCCTGCATTGTAATGAACGGCAACCATTTTCAGCAACTTGTTTAAAAATTCAGATTAGCTTTTTTTGAATTGAGGTGGCTAGAAGCAAAGGAATGCTAGTGACATTTGTAATAACATGAGTTAAGTGCATCCAGTGTAAGCAAAAGTATCTAAAATTTTAGTGGCAAAGGGATATTTTAATCGCATCACACATTAAAATTTAAATAAAAAATTTCACCGATTTTACGAAAGCTTAAATATTTAAACCCCATTTTCTCAAAAGTAACTTAAGGGCAGTTACAGCCCTTTACTTATGACCCCCTCCATTTTAAATGCACTCTCTATATTGTATGATAACATCAATAATTAATATGCTAAATAAAGTAGACATTACATAACGAACATAGCCGCCTGGAAAGTTGAGTTTTTGAAAAAAAAAATGTTACTACTCTACTGTATTTTGATAAATTCCGCAAAAGTGATGATCAAACTGAAAATCGTAATATCGCATTTCCCTACAACATAAATGGATACACTACTTTTCTCTCCTCCTATACCTAGTAAAATGATTTGTTTACATATTGCACTAGTAACATCAAACTCCTGTAATGGAAGGGGGTAACAGTGTTTCCGAATATAGCCAGGTTAATGTTAAAAATGTTGGTAAAAATAAAGTGATGTCCCTGTACTATGGAGAGGTTATTTAAACACTGCAAAGTTTTAAAATAATAAACATCTATGATGTTACTACACAGTTCATCACTGTAACAAGAACGAATGTCTAACGCTCGGCGTATACCGTTCAAGGATTTATTGCTCGCGACAATTTTACCCATCATGCATGTGCGCTACCTATCGGATTATGCTATGAACTACTTGGCGCTCGAGCGAAAACATCCGATGCAGACATTTGCAGTAACAGCTAAATTGAGTCTAAACCCGGATATTCTGAAGAAGCTCAATGCGTCGGACGAGGCACACTTCCACCACCTGGGTTCGTTAATAAACAGAATTTCCGGTACTGGAGTGAAGATCAACCCATGCAAGTGCCGAACTACCACTACATAATCAGAAGGTAACGGTGTGGTGTGGCGTTTCTATCTCTGGAATTATCGGCCCATACTTCTTTGAAGAAGTAACCGCACTGTAACTGTCAACGCAGATCGGTACCAATAAATAATGTTGGCAACGGTGGAACTGTCTCAGATGGATCACAGATGGGACCACAGCACACACTGCACGTGAATCAATTAATTTTCTGCGAAATTTTGTTTCCTGGGCGCATAATTTCACGATTTGGAGATATCGCCTGGCCACCATGGTCTCCTGATCTTACAGCAGCTGATTTCTTCTTATGGGGATATTTGAAAAGTAAAGTGTACTGTGAGTGACCGCGCATCATATTTCAGTTAAAAGTACACATAAATAATGGCATTAGAACCATTGATTGTGGTTTATTGCACAGAGTAATAATGAGCTTTCAGAGCAGTTTGCAAGAATGTGTTTGTTGTCGTGAAAGTCACTTAAATATGTAATTTTAAAAAATAAATACAGATTAATGAATTGCATTCTACAACAATGTTTCCAGTAAAAGTGTTGTCTGTATATGTTAATTCAATTTGATTGTCCCACAATAATAATAATAATAATAATAATAATAATAATAATAATAATAATAATAATAATAATCCGTGACGCTACAGCCCATGAAGGGCCTAGATCGACCAGCCGGCTGCTGGCCTCACGCCCACATGCCGAAGCAGAGGTGGACGATCATCCAACCAGAATGGAGGTATTGTGTGGTTAGCACGATGATCCCCCAGCCGTTATAGCTGGTATTCGCAACAGGATTTCGCTACCTATCGTAGCTCCCCAAGTGCATCACAATGCTGGGTAGGCACCGGTCCCATAGACTGGCCGAAATTTCATGAGAAAAGATTGTCCCACAATAGGCTATGAAAACTGTCACATTCTATTGGAACACCTTGTATATTGACCCTGTCAGGAGAACTAGCAGAATAAATGAAAGAACATAACATGATTTCGACTGTCAGCAAGGTCTAGTACGATTCATCTCATCTCTATACATTATCGAGCGATCTTCGTCAACAGTTGAATAGTTACAGTTTCCAAAGAACTTGTTCCATATTATTTTATTGCAGATCGCGGTATAATGTACATAACATATTTTGTTGCAAACTTACGAAGAAATGTTCACTATTTTTAGGACAAATTTAAACTTGCGTAGCCAATTTCTTCATAAGTTTGCAATAAAACAATATGCAACAATTTCCTTGAGTACTGTATGTTAGCTCAGTTCGTTGGAATAATTTATAGAATGCAAAACGAATATATCTGAAAATCAAAGCGATTTCGGGCATAAGCTTATTTGAAATCTTCTATTATAAATCCTGAATCTGTCCGAAAATGAAGTGTATACAGAGGGTGCCAAAAAATGTATACACACTTCAAGCAAAGGAATAACTACGTTAACCTAAGCTGAATTTACACAAACAGAAAATGATGAGCACTAATCATCTTAGACTTCAGTTACAACAGTTGCTCAAAATGTCCACCATGAGCGTCGACACACTTCTGAGTAGGTTGAACTACTGTTCGAGCAACTTTTGCGAGAGTGTCCTCAGCGATTGCACCACATGCCGTTTCAATTTCTTCCCGAAGTGCTGCCAGTGTACAATGTAGCCTAGATGGTTTTCAGCGGTATACAACATTCTTAAGAGTCCCCCATAGGTAGCGCTGGCCTTCTATGTCCAAGGTTGCGGGTTCGATCCCGGACCAGGTCGATGGCCTTTAAGTGTGCTTAAATGCGACAGGCTCATGTCAGTAGATTTACTGGCATGTAAAAGAACTCCTGCGGGACAAAATTCCGGCACATCCGGCGACGCTGATATAACCTCTGCAGTTGCGAGCGTCGTTAAATAAAACATAACATAACATAACATAGGTAAAAGTCCAACGAAGTTAGATCCGGAGAACGCGGTGGAAACTTAATTGGACCTCTTCGCCTTATCCAGTACCCTGGAATATTGTCATCAAGGTACGCACGTACATCTCGGTGGTAATGTGGTGGTGCACCATCCTGTTGGAAGTAAAATTCCTCATTTCCATAGAGTGTAGGAACGGCGGGTAAGACGGATGTGCGTAATATGTTCAGGTACACTAGGCCAGTTACTGTTCCATCATAAAAGAATGGTTCAATTAGACCCCTAGATGATAACCCACACCAACATTAATTCTAGCTAAATTAACAGCCTTTTCCACAAAAACATGTGGATTGTTTGCACACCGGTAGACACAGTTATGCCGGTCAACAATTCCGTTCAACTTAGATTGCGCCTCATCAGACCAAACAACTTTCCCTACGAAAGTCTCATCCTTTTGCACCATGTTCCGAAACCACTCACAGTACTGCATTCTCCGATCAGGGTCATCTTCATTTTGTTGTTGTTGATTGACCTGTCGCGCAGCAACGCTGGCATAATATATGTGAGTCTCATCTGTTTACAGGACATCACACTACACATTACTGTTGTTTTTCGGTCCATCTTTGAAATATATTAAATAGATATCTCCTGTCAAAGTGTGTATACAATTTTTCGGCACCCTCTCTATATTATGAAACACTGTGTATTTGTCTGGAATGTATTTCATATTTAAGTATAAAAAATTAAACTATGACATAGTGGTCAAATAATACAAACAATCTTTATAACAATTTTTCTGAGTTACACTGTATAGAAAGAATATAAACAACAGTTTCTTACAATTAATATTTGAGGAGACAAATTCGCTCCGGCGCCGGAGATCGAACCCGGGCCCTTGGTTCTGCGTGCCAAGCGCTCTGACCACTGAGCTACGCCGAATTCAATCCACAGTACCGGATCGAAGTCTGCTCCTACAGTGTTATTTCCCTTTTATTGGCCTGAATCCAAGTTGGGCATATACGTTGACGTTTATATTTCAAGTCAACTGCCATTATACTAGGAGAGCACTCAGCTGAGTGACTAATGGGTTCGATCCCCGGGGCCGGAGCGAATTTTTCTCCTGAAATATTGTCACTGTAACAGATATTATTCTGTTGGACCAATGAATAACATCTTTAGTAAATTCGTCCAGCTAGCAGTGCATAATTCTGTACATATTGCTGTGCACTTTATTGCGGAATCCCGGCCATTAGCCACTCAGTTGAGTGCGCTCCTTGTATAATGACAGTTGACTTGAAATATAAACGTCAACGTATATGCCCAACTTGGAGTCAGGCCACTGAAAGGGAAATGGGTTCGAGCCCCAGCGTCGAAACGAATTTTTCTCCTCAAATATTAATTGTCACTATAACAGATATTATTCTGTTGGACCAATTAATAACATCTTTAGTAAAAAAGTTCTAGAATACAGACCTGGAGGCCCACAGCTAGCGGGAGGTTGTTACTCCCCACCTTTTCTAGACAATCGGCGTTGGGAGTAGTAGCACCGTCAGTCCTAGGTACCCGCCACCTTTATCCCCCCAAAAATATCGCTGTACTTACTTCTGTTAGAAGTTGAGTAAAATCCAGGGTCATAGTGCGGCCAGAAGAATTGAATCAATGGAGAAAAATCCATGTCTCAGTCGAGAATCAAACCCGCGACCTTCCTGCTGTTGCGATGCAACGCCTTAGCCGCTACGCTACCGCACGCCCACAAACCACAAACAGTTTTCTATAATACGAGTCACTATCATTGAAAAGAAGATAAATGTGCAAATTCGAAATGAGACAGTAGAACAAGAAGTGTACACCGCTGTGGTATAACGGTCAGCATATCTGACCGTGGAACTAAAGGACCCAGGTTCAAATCCTGGTTGGGACAAGTAATCTGGTTGAGGTTCTTTCCAGGGTTTTCCCTTAATACATTAAAGCAAATGCTGGATAACTTTCGGCGCTGGACCCTGGACTCATTTCACTGGTATCACTTTTATTTCAGTCAGACTCTAGATAATCATCGCAGTTGATAAAGGGTCGTAAAATAAACCAATTGAAGAAGAAAGTAGAACGAGTGGACAGCTTCAAATACTTGAGGTGTACTATAAATAAAAGTGGAGAGGAAGATGCTGAGCATCACATTCAGACACAAACTACGTAACGAAGACATAAGGAGCCAAACACATCTCAAAGACGCAGCAGAAACGGCCGACAAGCTGAAGAAGAAATGGGCGACTCAACGCGAGCCGGTGGACACACATCCTTACAACATGGGACCCAAGAATTGGCAAACCTAACGCTGGAAGACAGAAGACAAGGTGGGCGGACGAACTTAGATCAAGATTCAGCCAACTATGGTCAAGACATTGCCTACGCTACAGTATAATAGCGTAGGCAACGGTCAAGAACAGCGAAAGACCGACAACAATGGAACCTCATTACAAAGTGACTTCCAACCCGAATAGTGACTGGTGAACAGTGAACCCTTCAGTGTTACCGCAGACAGCACCTTAAAACTATTACATTACAAAAGTGACCTTCATTCCCGGAGTGGCTAACCGGGAACTGCTTGACAAGCCATCCTGCATAGTCAGGAGGCCCTTGCCCTTCACGGGATTCGTGGCTAATTCTTATTGCGTAATAAGTAGCCTAGAAATGAGCTGCTGCCAGGAAGCTGAAAGGATAGCAATGGCAAAGAGACCATTTAATAAAGAAAGAAGCATCTTCTGCAGATGCTTAACACGGTGTATCCAGAAGGAGAATTTTGGTTTCCGATCGTGTTCTGTGTTGAAAGACAATACCCCGCTGCACATCTCACACGTTTGGAGGGCTGGATCCGGTGCGGACGGATACTTGCACTTGAACTACATTCGCCTATACATACAGAGAGTAACTAAGGATACAACAAAACTTTGGAAAAACTTTCCTTACATTTAGAGGATGAGAGAAAATAATGTTATATGTGCAAAAGCTCGGGAACGCTACATTTCTTTGTTACAGCTCTTTTTACAGCTTTGTTTACATTGTATGAGTTACAAGTTTGTGTAGAATGCCATCACAGCTATCGTATGAATAGTACACTATCTGAGCACTGAATAACAGAAATGTAGAAAACGCACAGAAACACAAAAAATACATCACACTAATATACGAAAACAAACACACACAAGATTGCAACTTCATTCAAGAAATTAAATTACAACATCGCAATAAAACAAATAATACTCAACACACACACACAAACAAATACAATAACGGGCTTGAATGTGCACCTCTGTTCTAGCTCAAAGAAGAGGGTGTTTAGTATCTACTACTGCTTCACACAGAATATTAAAATGTTTAGGACACCCCTACCTGTTCCGTAGGAACAACTCAGTAAGAAACCGAATTTAATCTCAACTATTTCCATTGCGTAACTAACGATTAAGTAATCCAAAACATGTAAATTAATTCAGTAAATGATTTGACTTCGTATGTTTGTATAAACTTCATCGCATTTG